>NW_012267268.1:10923204-10954022 GCF_000151885.1 Dipodomys ordii
GCTCCTTGTTGGTTCTTGCTGGTGTTGAGTAGAATCCTCTCGCCTGCTGCGTCTGGCTCCTTCGTCCCGGACTCTCTGTGTGAGCGCTCAGGTATAGCTTCGGTCTCCGCCGCTTGCGACCCTGCCGCCGCCGCCGCTGGCGGCTGCTGGCAATCGCTCAGATGTGTCTTTTTTGTCTTGGCTTCCCTCTCTTGTCTAACTCTCCGTCCTGTGATGGCACACTTAGTGTGATTCTCTGGCTTAGGACTGTTCACTGGAACTCTAAAACTGCTTTCTATGCGAGAGCTTGTTCAGATTCCAGCTTCTCCTCCGCCATCTTGCGCCGTCCCCATCTCCCCCATCATATTATGACCAGGTTCTTTATAGTCACAATTTTTCCATTTATTTCTGCCTTCCCATGAATGTCCTAAGGGTTCTTCAATGTATGTGTGAGTTGGCATACTTCATGGAGGAAGTATTAGTAATAGAGATGCTCTATGAGACAAACTTATCCTTGCCAATACCAGGGCTTCCCATAGGATAAGTTCAAAAGTTCTTGAGTTAAAATACCCTCCTTTCAGCAAGAATGAGTAGAAGGGCTTCATAGAACCATGAGACAGAAATCTTAAACTCCCTATTTACCCATTTGCTCAATATTTAATGTGTTGTGCCTGTATATTGTTCACCACCTTATGTACTAGAACACTGAAATGAAGCAGATATTGTCTGTTTCCTCAGGACTTCTCTTTTTAATCAAGAAGGCACCCATGCAAAGCGGAGAATTCCATTGTGATGGTCTAAATTTAGTAATAGAGTCTAAATAAAATGTGGCAGAAGCTAAAGTAATTTAAATGGAAAGAATCAGGCAATCAATGGAGGCTCACATGAATGCTACAGCAAAGAAAATGATATTGAATCAGTATAGGTCATCTCACTATGTAAAGTATATCTTTAGAGTTTATCTCTGAATATGAGAGTGCATGTTTTTTGTGTTTTGGGGTTTTTTTTGGTAAATTTGATCTATAGTTAGAACAATCACTGCATAGAGAATATTTACCCATTTTTATCAAAACAGATTTGATTAATCCTGAATTGTATTTTGTAAAGATTTAAATAAAGTTTGTGGTCTGTAGCTATCTTCCGTGGGAGCTCTAAAAGAGACTACTGCAAAGCCTTGGGGTGTGCACAGCTTAGGAAGGGTAGAAGAGTAAATTGGCTAAATTGTGGTAGGAGTTTTATAGATAGAAATATGAATCCTGAGGCAGTAAAAAAGTGAATAAATTATTTAAAATATAAGTGCCCCGATTCTTAAGTGTTTTACTTAAAACTTTCCATTCATTCCCACCATAAGAATATAATTTTGCTTAAAATGATTGAAGACATTCTGAAGGTCCAAACCAGTTCCATTGCATTGAAATCACTTGCCATGTCTGGAAACTGAACATGCTTTCATCTTTTTTTTCCAGTCCTGTTTTTTCTGTTTATGTGTACTGAGGAATCAAACTCAGGGCTTTATGCATGCTAGGCAAGCACTCTACTACTAAACCACATTCCCAACCTTGTAATTTTATCTTTTAACAAGCATTAGTCCCCCTCCAAAATAATAAAGTCCACTTGGTTTCTATAGCAACATGGAAAAAAATCTTATTGAATCATGGATATATTATATAATATTAATGTTATCACATTGAACTGGCTCTTGAACTTCAGTTTTATAATTCATTGACTGGCTTTAAAATACTTTTTGGTCAGGTTTTATATGTAATCATGCCATTCACATAAATTTCTACCAGAATTTTCCCAAGTCTCCTTTGCTTACCTTGAAAGCTTGGAGCCAGACATAACTTGTTGAGCATAGTTCTTGAACAAGTTCCATTTTTGTCATATTATTTGGTTATTTCATTTAGGTACAACTCATGAAATTAAATTGAGTGAAAAGAAAAATTAGTGAATACTTTGGGATATGGGCCCTTTTCCTATTCTCTCATAATTTAAGCAGATGGACAAAAACAAAATATTGATATATGATCCAACCGTTAGAATAATGATTGCATATGCCAGGCACTTTGGCATGCTGCTAAGGGTAGCATTGAGGTTAGCTGAACTAGATGGAAGCAGTGTATGGGCCAGGTTAAAAGAGTGAGGGGCATTTTTTATAAATTTTCTGGTGCACAGTCTTCCATAAAAAAAGAAAAAGGCTGTTTTGACAAGAATGTCATGCATTCCAGCTTACATCTTCTGGAAGAAAATACTGTGTGGATGTTGTTTAATCCATCTCCAGAATCCAGACCACAGGAATCATTTAATTTGATCTAAGAAAAAAAAGTACTATACTTGTATGACTAGCAGTTCCTATGAGGTTTCTACAGCAGTCAAATGATTACCATCTATGAATATGTACATTGCTGTACCACTGAAGACCTGTTAACTGAAAAAAGTTTCCTTGATTGTTTCAGTTTTCTGAAATCTGAAACCAAGCTATAGGGAGACGGGCAGAGGAGACGTACAGTATTAACTCATTGACTCCTTCTATGGCAGGAGAAACCTGAGGGTCAAGAAAGTGACAATATTAAAGTGGCTAAGTACAGCAAGAGGAGGGAAGGTATCTCCAGTTCAGAAAAGTAGAAGATTGATGAGCAGTGCCAAGTAGTAACTTCATAATTACAAAACTTGGGTTCATTTCAGTAGGCTAGGGTCACTTCAAATTCATTCCTATCTCAGTGCCCAAGGTATTCCCTTCCGTGACCAGAAATCCTCTGATAAGAGTAATAAGGGAAGTCCACTGTGTGCTTCTATTGAGGCACTGTTCACTGTACCCAACATAGGAAATCAACTTACATACCCATTGGTGATGAATGAATAAAGAAAATGTAATACAAATAGACAATCAAGTACTGTTTGGCAGTAAAAAACAGTATATGTGATAGAAGAGGGAAAATTTAAGAACGTTAAATTGCATAAAATAAGGTATATACAGAAAGACAAAGACTGCAGGATCAAATGTATATGGGAAAGTGAAAATAGTGACATTCAAAGCTGGGGTTATGGGTGCAGGGGGCAGGTATTAGGGAGATGGTAGTAAAATGAGACAAAATTTTGGCTAAAGAGAGAAATATACTCTAAGAAATCTATTTCATGACATACTACAGTAAATAACAGTACGAAGTACATTTGAAAACCAGTCAAAAATGCTATTATAATGCTTCTGCAACACACACACACACACACACACACACACATTCACAAGTATGTGTGATAATGAATGCTTGAATTAGCTTAATCTATTCATTCTATAATTATGCATATTTTAAATAATCATGTTCAACATAAATGTGTAGTTTTGACTTAATTAAAATATTAATTAATTAATTAAAAAGAAAAACTTATTGTAATGAGTAATTATGGATCAGGAATTGATGTCTGCTTTTTCTAGGATTTGTACAGAAATTTTTGGGGAAAATGCTCAAAATTGTTGAGCTTTTCTCATGAATGGAGTCCACCTTCTGGACCTCCTATATTCCTGTCTCTTAAGTTTCCTAGACTTGATCTTAAAAATGAACTACAGTAAGTGTTGTTCAAAGAACCAGATATTTGATCTCCTCCAGGGCTTTAAAGTTGTTCGAATAGTTTCTTTAAAAAGCAGCAGCAACAGCAGCAGCTTGATACTGGTGGCTCATGATTGGAATCCTAGCTACACAGGAAGCTGAGCTTTGAGGATCATGGTTCAAAGCCAGCATAGGCAGGAATGTTCATGAGAATATTGTCTCCTATTAACGCCCAAAACAAGAAATGGAACTATGGTTCCAAGTGTATAGGGATAGTTTTGAGCATAAACTATTTTAAGGACAGAACTCAGGCCCAAAATTAACCTTCCGGACTGGCACCCCCCCATACATGTATATACATACACACACACACATATGTATATATATATATATATATATATATATATATATGTATGTATATATATACACATGCATATACATGTATATACATACACACACACACATATATATATATATATATATATATATATATATATATATATATATGTATGTATATATATACACATGCATATACATGTATATACACATATATATTCACCAATTTTACACTTTTTATTTTCTCCTGATGTTTATATTTCTTTTCTTATAATCCTCAGAAAATTTGATTCTTTGGTAATACTTCTTTAATTTTTTAAATTATTCTTCCCCACATTTTATACATTTTTGCAATAAAAATCCAAGAGTATTTTTAAACTTGGTTATCTGTATTTCTTGTGTTTATAAGGCCTTCAGTATAATTTCTTTCTTTTTGAATAAATCTTTCATTATAAATTGCTAGTAGTACACACTGATTAAAACAACACTACATCATGAATTTGGATAAATAAATATTGAGCCTGAAAAGTAAACTTTTAAATTTAATGCATTTCTTAATGAGATATAATTCTAAAATTAATTCATAAGTCCATAAACAAAAGATACAAATTTTAAAACAAATAAAGTTCAAACCACATTAACTCTAAGTTTTTAAAAAGTAAATTAATATTTATTGATGATGAATTATTTATAGCAAAATGAACTATAGTCTCATTAATTATTCTAAATTTAATATGTTTATGACAGAAATAAATAAACAAGCTTATATTTGTTAGTATAAAGATAGAGTGCTAGCGATGAAACTAAGCAAATATTACTGTGCGTTCAAGAAAGATGGTGATTGAATAAAAACATAAGACAACATAAAATGCTCATGTAACTCAATTACTTAAGTAGATTGATTCAAGGACAGTTAACATGAGAGATTTATTCT
This sequence comes from Dipodomys ordii, assembly GCF_000151885.1. Lineage (NCBI taxonomy): Eukaryota > Metazoa > Chordata > Mammalia > Rodentia > Heteromyidae > Dipodomys > Dipodomys ordii. The sequence continues at coordinate 10,927,999 of NW_012267268.1, forward strand.
CTTTGATGTCATGAAAACTCTGCAATTAGCCAGGTGCCGGTGGCTCATGCCACCTAGCTACTCAGGAGGCTGAGATCTAAGGATCGCAGTTCAAAGCCAGGCCGGGCAGGAAACTCCGTGAGACTCTCATCTCCAATAAAAAACACCGGGAAACCGGAAGTGGCGCTTTGGCTCAAGCAGTAGAGTGCTTGCTTGCCTTGAGCTGAAGAGCTGAGGGACAGCACCCAGGCCCAGAGATCAAGCCACAGGACAAACACAAAACAACAACAACAAAAAACAAACAAAAAACCCCTCTGCAATTGACAAACAATTAAGACAAGGAAAATTGAATACATAGGCATGTAGGCCAATGACACCGTTTGTAATATTTTAGGTCTAGCTTTCCATACATATACACACATGTATATATATATATATATATATATATATATATATAATTTAGATTTGTTGATAATTGGTATTGTGTAACTTTCTACTTCATTAGCTTCTTTGATTTCTTTGTTTTCCATCTTTCTTATTTTGTGTTAAATTTTTTTTCTTCCACCAACTTCTTAGATTTGATAACTGGTTTTCAAGCTTATTATTTTTAGTTTAGAAATTTAAGGATGCAAATTCTCCAAGAATTCCTTCAGCGTATTCTGAGTCATTTTTATATTTTCATGAAATACATAAGTTCAAATCATGCTCTTGTTCTCATTGTGTTTTCTTTTTTACCAATCAAATATTTAGAAATCTATTTAATAAATTCCTAGCATTGTTAATATGGGGAGTTCTACTTATGTTCTTTAATTCTATCTCAATTCATTTTAACTCTAATGTGGAAATGTATTCTGAATGATTTAATGCTGGAAATAAGAAATTACCTAAAATGTATCCAATTTGTTGGGCTAAATATGACATATATACTAAAAGGAAAATAAATTCTTCATCATTAGTAATATTAGTATATTTTCTGTTTCTGCTTAGTTTTTTTTGTTTGTTTGTTTGTTTTTGGGTCCAGTCATGGTGCCTTAACTCTGGGCCTGGGTACTGTCCCTCAGCTCTTCAGCTCAAGGCTAGTGCTCTACCACTTGAGCCACAGCGCCACTTCCAGCTTTTTTTTGCTTATGTGGTGCTGAGGAATCCAACCCAGGGCCTCATGCATGCAAGGCAAGCGCTCTACCACTGAGCCACCTTCCCAGCCCTCTGCTTAGTTTTTAAATGATTATTATTTCTATTACTGAACAATGTGTGTTAAAATATTTTCTTCTGATTATTAATTAGTCTCCTTTTTGTGGGTTCTTTATTACTTTGTTCCAAAAATGAGTTATTATTAAAAATATTTGTACAATTTTTATTTTTCTATCAGGTCATGATTTTATTGTTGTGAAATGTTATTTTTGTTGTTTATTTGCTTTAACTGTCTAACTGCATAGCAAGACAAGCCTCGAAGTTACATTCTCATGACTCAGCTTACTGGAATATATGATGAGCATCACCCTGCCACAACTGAAATGTTTATTTTCTAATATTTAATGATATTTTTTGTCTTAAGCTTTATATTTTAAAGTTATTATCACTCTCTGTTTTTATATTATTTCCATGCTTTGGCATTTTGTAAAATTTTATTTATTGGGGTTACTGGGGTTTGAACTTTATAGTTGTGTTTTATAAACAAGCAGTCTACCATTTGAGTCCTGCCTACAGTAAAGATAGTATTTTTATACCTTTATTTTAAATATGTGCACATCATTATTTTTTATGACATGCCTCTACTAGCATATTTTTGTAGTTGCTTTTTCTTGCTTCCTTGTTTGTTTGCTATAGTCTAGTTATTCTATCAATTGATGTGTTTAATATGCCTATTTATAGGATTTCTTATGTACCTCACCTTTAATCCACTATGTAACTATTTTTAATAATTGTTTATTTTTCTGTATTCTTTTATTCTGTTTGCTTAATAGTTTTGTTGATCCACCTCATCCTCTATTATTTTATTAAATATATATTGTGAATAATTTAGATAGTATAAGAAGCTTAATTTGTAAAAGCTTAATATACAGAAATGCATTACTTAAATTCATTCTAAGAAGGGCATTATTAAAGGACTTTTTGCTAACATCAGAGAGTATTTTTACAGAAACCTAGATAGTAGAACCAATATGCATCCTGACTTTATTAGACACTAAATTGATCCTAAGTTACAGACCTGTACAGAGCAGTGTTACACCCAGTAATCTTGGTAAAAGTAGTACAATAGTATTTATATAGTTACACCTATCTAAACACAGAAAAGATACACTGAAATTAAGGAGGAAAGATATAGTAACAATGTGCATAGTGCAGTTAACCTACTGGAGCAAATAGGATTGGGAATGTTTATGGTTGAACTAGAGAAGAGTTAGTGAATGGAAAACCAGCGACATTAATGTACTTAGTGTGCCCTGCTCTAGATGTGACAAATACAGAATACTGAGGCTACACTAAATTAAATTTTAAAGTCTTTCTTCAATAATAAGTTAGCCTCATGTTACTCTAACTTCTATAATTTATGCACTGGCATTTTTGTAGGAATGCTAGATTAGATAAAGCTGTAAAAATATTTTCTTCCTTTACATCATTACTCTATAAGATTGTTTCTTATTGTTCTGAGTTTTTAACATCAATTAGGTCTCTTTTGGGTCAGGAGAAATTCTATCACTCTCTTTGCCTGTACATCCCATCTCACCAGCAGGCCTACAGGGCAAAACCTCATAGGTCGTTCACTCCTATGATAGCTATGGTCTCCTCTTTAATTCCTCCGAAGGACCAGCTTCAAGTTGTGTGTGCTTTACAGGTTTTCACTATGCAAGCCAGCCAGTCCAAAACTTGTGGTCCATGACTCCTCAGATGTAGCCACTCGAGTGCTGGATTTGCAGCCATGTGACTGTATATACTTGTTGCTGTACTGTCACTTGACTAAGACCAGCATCACCACAAACTCCTATTGTGCACTACAATGTACGGATGGACAGGATACTAAATCATGCAAACAGTTTAGCTCTGTTATGATCTCATGGGATCACCTTTGTGTATGTATTTCATCACTGATCAAGGTGTTTTATGATTCCTAACTGTATCTTAAAACATTTAATACCTCTAGATAATCAGAGAATATTAGCATGCTTTAACTCAGTTTAATTGCTTCCTGACTTTGTGATGATTAGTTATTTACTTTAATTATACAAATGTTTCCCCATAGGAGATGAATTCATGTGTAATTTGCTTTACCAATAGTGTTGCAGACTTTTCTCATTTCCAAAGTTATGTGTGTCATTGCCTTTCTTCACTCACTTCAGCACTGTAGTTAGGTTTGTTATTCATCTTTAACGTTTGTTTCTCACACATTCCATCAAGAGATCCCCAAATACATTTTATTTCATTTTGCTGTGTGTTTAAAAAATGAGAACCAAGATTGGGCAACTTTTAATGCCATACTACTCATTTTTCTTTACACTGTGGAGAAATATTAGTTCATGTCTTTGGTCTATTTTTTTCATTATCTTTAAGTAGTTGTACAAAGGAGTTGCCATTTAACAAAGCAGTTCATGAATATAATACATCTTAATCAATGTTACCCAATTCAACATTCTCACCCATCCCTCTCTTACATATCCCATCCCTTGCTCTCTTTAATTTCTTCTTTTTTTTCCCTTTTTTATATTAATGTTTTTTATTGTGAAAACACCGTACAGAGGGGTTACAATTACATGAGCAAGGTAATGAGGACATTTCTTATCAAGCATTGTTGCCTCCTCCTTTGTTTCCCCTTACCATTCCTGCCCTCTGATCTCCCTGCCCTTACCCCCCCCCAAAAAAAAAGTTGTAAAGTTCGTTTCTCGACATAGCTTCTTGTACATCTCATTGTTGCAGTGGGTCCACCTGTATCCCTTGGCTGTATTCTTCCCTTCCTTGTTTCCTTTGTCTACCTCTTTCCCCTGACTCAACCTCACCCCTTTCAAATACATGCTTCCTCATGTTTATTTTGTAGAACTTTGACTTTGCTTTTCTTAGGAATTATACTATTTGAGTCTATTTTTCATTAGTATACGTGTAGATGTGTTTTTTTTTTTTTAGTTTTTGTGACTTACCTATAGGAAGTACTTATCAATCAGAATAGCCTCCATGGTTTCTGATGAGAAATTAATATTATGTATCCTTTGTATGAGTCACTTTTCTCCGTGTTCAACATTTCCTCTTTGTATATCCCTTCTACTACTTTGATAATAAAAAGGTTCTGGTGTCGATCAATTTGATTTCCTTGACTCTTTTAGATTAGTTGACTCATTCTTCAAATTTGGAGAGCAATCGGCCATTATGTCTTCAGATATTCTTTATGCCTACTTATTTTCATCTATAATGTTGAAACTTTTAAATACGTTTTTGGAATTGTTGGTGTCCCAGATGTGCCCTTGGCTCCATTCACCTTTATTATTATTTCTCATTTTGTTTCACAGACTTAGTTTCAATTTTCATCTATTTTAACTCATTTGTCCCTTTGTCTTCAGCCTGCAAAAGCCTACAGTTTAGCTCTCAAGATTTTCCTTCACTTCAGTTATAATGTTTTAGCACAGGAATTTCCATTTGGCTATACTCATCATATCTACTTCCTTTCGATTATTGCCCATGTTTTTCATCTACTTCTGATCATATTAACATATTTTATTTAAAGTCATTTTAGTATGTCATATGTTTAGGTCTCTCAAATTATATGTGCATATATATGCATATACATATGTACACATATTCATGTGAATTTGATTCTATTCCTGGAATGATCCCCGGATTCTTGTTTCTTTGCGTGTCTTGTAATTTGTTTTCTGTTTTTGTTGCAAGTTGAGTGTTTCAGAATTTTATATTATTGTAATGTGGAAATTCTAGAAACTAAGTTGCAACATTTCTTAGACTGAATAGTAAACAGGTTAGAATATCAAAGCACAATGATTTCTCATAAGATCCATTCCAGAACCAGGATCTGGCATCTTTTTAAACCTCCACTCTTTAAGTCCATTCTTTTGCTATAGAGTTTGAGAGTTGTATATAGAAAAAATAGTAGAAGGCATTCCTAGCAATTGATTTTCCCTTCTCTTGGATCAGCATTTTCCTGGTTGCTATAAATCTTGAATCTGTTCCAAACTTCTGACTATATCTATTCCATCAGTTTTTTCTTGATTTTCAATTTTTCTGTGAGGAGATGAGCACTTGTAGTTGCTTACTCTTCCATTGTGCTGATGCTATTGTCCTCTTTCAAATATCTGTAACAGTGACTTTCACAGAGCAAAGTTTTGTAATTTTAGGAATGCCCAACCAACCAATTTTCCCTTATAGTTAATGATCTCAATATTGTTTGTAATATTTTCTTTTTACCAATTTCAAGCTCATTGAATTTTTCTTTGTTTTGCATCTAAACACACACATACAATATTTCTATATATCTATATCAATTTATACCTATATCTAACTATCTATCCATATACATCTTTAGGTCTATCATAAATTTGAGATAGTTTTATAAAATGTATGTTATAGTCTGTATCTAAATTCCTTAAAATAAATTTTAAATTAAAAGTATACAAGACTAAAATGGCAGTCTTCATCCACTGAGGTTCCCTTGGTACTTTGCCATATACTGTTAAATATATTCATATGTTGATTTTCCTAGGGTCTTTTTTGAATATTGAAATATATTTTTGCATATTAATTTTATCTGTTAGTTCATTGTGAGTTACAACACTGTTTTGTGACTAGCTTTTAAGGTCTTTGCCTAGATAGTAATCACATTTAAGAACAAAGCTTTGTTCTTTCCTTCTCCACATGCTTATTTCATTTACTTTTCCATTATTGTTACAGTAACTAGAGTTTTCAGTACAATGGCAAAAAGAAATGGCAAAAAATGTTGTACCTGATCACAGTTAGAAAAATCATAAAAATCTGTCATTGAATGTTTTATGTCCAATATGCTATTAACTAAAGTGCTTGGATATTGCTAATTTTAAAACTTCTTAATCTCCTGGTTCTAGTGGCTGACACATGTAGTCCTAACAACTCAGGAGGCTTAGACCTGAGGATCATAGTTTGAAGCCAGCCTACATACGAAAGTCCAAGGGATCCTTATCTCCAATTTACCACTAGAAAATCAGAAGTGGTACTTTGACTCAAAGTGGTAGAGTGCTAGCTTTGAGCAAAACTGCAGGGACAGGGCTTAGACCCCACGTTTAAGTCCCACAACCCATAAATGAATAAAATAAATAAATAAATAGATCTTCTTTATCTTTATAAATAGATCGTCTTTATCACTTTGGGAACTTTTCTTCTATTTCCATACTGTAGAGCATGAATGTCACAAATATATGTTTAATTTTGTCAAATGCTATTCCCTCACCAATTGAGATTACATATTTCCTTTACTCTATATTACATTGATACTCAAATATTAAATAAATCTCATTTGTTTTTCATGTTTTATGTTTTTTTTATTTTTTTTGCTATTTTTATTTATTTCTTTTATTTTTTGTCGGTCATGGGGCTTGAACTCTGGGCTTGGGTGCTGTCCTTGCACTCTTCAGCTCAAAGCTTGTGCTCTACCACTTGAGCCACAGCGCCACTTCCAGTTTTCTAGTGATTTATTGGAGATAAGAGTCTCATGGACTTTCCTCCCCAGTCTGGCTTTGAACCATGATCCTCAGATCTCTGCCTTCTGTGTAGCTATGATTACAGGGTGAGCCACCGGCGACCGGCTTGATGTTCTATTTTTAATGTTAAATCCTATCTATCAATATTTAATTGTCTAAAGTATTTTTATAAACTTAAAAAAATTCCTGTTAGGTTTCCATCTACCACTTCCGTTCCCATTAACTATTTTCCCTTCCCTACCCTCCTATAAAGCTGATCTCAGGTTGCTGCTGTGGTACAATAGGTGAGTATGTGGTACTTACATGGAGCGCTTCTGTACAATCTGCACCATATTTCCAAAACGCAAGAGAGAAGAGCATGTCTGAAGGGTATATAATGTCAGTCTTTCATGTTTCTTTGTACCATTGTTATCTGTGTTATTATGCATGTAATTGTGAATAGTAATGTTCCTTCTATGTCTCTAAAATCTCATTTACTCTGCTAACACCAATCGTTTAATTTGGATTCTCAGACCACGTAGTGTAAAATCTTCCTCACTACTAATTCTGGAATCTACAACATCCTTTGCAACCTGAATGTAATTCCTGCCCTTTAAACAACTCATTAAATTCTTTTTTGTCATGAGCAATTTTAGGGTGCTTGTATTTCCCACTGAAAATACTGACTATCCACTGCTGTTAAAGCAAAGTAAAAATTTTGATTTTGCTCCCACAACCCCTGCAATTCTGGTTTCTATCTGAATTTTCCACTTATTTATATCCCTTCCTAGCTATGCAATGGTGCCTTATCACTACTTCTGCATTGTAATTGTGTTGCTATTTTTTTCCTTCAGAACATCAAATACCTGAATCATTGTGTCCTTTAAAATGTTAGTTCATGCATTATCCAACAAAAATAGAACTTTCTAATAATATTTTTATTGAGATTAAATGATTACATAAATTTCACAAATTTCACAGCATTGTAGGATAGTGATGCTTGGTTAAAGTTACAAACATATTTTAACCTTCACTAGGCAGATTGTCGTTATTTGGTCTATAAAATTTGTGAATTCTACAAGCTTTGACAGTACAACGATTTCTTCCACATTGGGTGATATGTACATTTCTTTTCTTTGCTTCTTGTCAGTTGTTCCCTCTTTCCCTCTCTTTCCCTCCTTCCCATCACTGCCCTTGAGTTGCTTAGTTTGTTTTCAGTAATGTCCATGCAGCGGATGGCCCCTCTGTTGTATTTTTCCCCTGCTTCCCTCTGATTCTATGCTCTCCTCTTAGCTTCCTTCAGATGTCATATATATATATATATATATATATATATATATATATACATATATATGCATATATTTGTGTGTATACAATATATGAGGTCAAGAACATGGAAATTTGGAAATTATATGACAAATTAAATAGAAGTCCTTTGTTTCTTGAGTCCTGTTTACTTTGTTGTATCTCCTTGCATGTTGGATTTAACATCCATGTATCAGTGAGACTATGTGCCATTTGACTCTCTGATCTTGGCTTACCTTGCTCAAAATATTTTTTTCTATTTCCATCCATTTCCCTGTAAATGCCATTATTTTGTCCTTTCTAATGCTGCATACTATTCCATTGCATATAGGTACCACAATTTTTGGATCCACTTATCTGTAGTGGGTCATCTGAGTTGTTTCCAAATCTTGGCTATTGTGAATAGTGAAGCAATGAACATGGAGGTGCATGTGTGCTTGTATCCTGGTTCCTATGGCTCAGGGTAGATACCTAGTACTGGTATGGCTGGGTCATAGGGGAAGTCTGTATTTAGCTTTCTGAGGACCCTCCAGACATCTTTCCAAAGTGGTTGTATTAGTGTACATTTCCACCAGCAATGCAGTAGGGTTCCTCTTTCTCTGTATAGAAATAAAACATTTTAATCACCCTTCTGGGTGGGGAAAACAAAGGACCCAAGGAAAATATATGTTGGAAAGTGTAGGAGCAAGTTTAACTGATCCCATCATTCTCAAAAAGGCTAGTTCAATTTACCAATGTTGTTTTATCCTATCATGTTCATGAATGCAGGCTCAAAAGTTCTATATTTATGAAACTGGCAGAAACTTTCCATAAAACCATTGAAATCTCCATTTAGAATATCAAATTAAACAAGTTGTATTTAACCTTTTATGACTTAGACAATATTATTTCAACAATGAAAGTTTATTTGCATAATCTACATATGTATATTCTGAACTTTATCTTCCTAGTATCTCTCTACAGTTTGAATGTGTCTACAAGGCACAATCATAATAATTCATTCAAGCAGTCCCTTTTCATACACAATGAAATCTTGTCTTTTTGGTGTTATTTCCAACAAAATGTATAAACATTTGCTTGATTTAATAACAATAGAAAAGTTATGAGAAAAGTGCAAAGTATCTAGGAAAAGAACCATAAACTTACCATTGTGATTTATATTGTGCAATCTGAAACACCTTTTCAGTGTGTTTTATAAAAGCATCCATAAAAATGAATGGCTGGGTGGAATTCATTATTGAATCGTATTTGCATGAAAGGTGAGTTTTCTGCTAAACAAAGACATTGTGAAAGCTGTAGAAAAATGTGGAACACTGAAGACTGACAACTTAATTTGTGTGACTAAAAGAACAACTAAGGTCTAAGCTAGCTAAAGACAGATGCCCTAGAATATCTGATGTATGGAATCACCACAGGAATCTTGGTTTCACTATTTATGAGTAATGTCACTATAGGCGAGGACCTCAGCTTCTGGATCTCCATTTTTTCTGTTAGAGGAAATAGAATTAAGGTTCTGGTGGAATCATGAAGCTGGAAGCTGAAGCACATAGATTAGTACCTGGAACAGGTACTACTGTTCCTGGATTATTTTACAACTCTTTCAGTACTCAATCACAATGTTTCAACTGTTTGGAAAACTTTGCCAAGATGAACAACAGAGACCATATTGAAATGACACACTAATTAGTTGTACTATGCCAAAAACTGGAATTGATGATGCTCCAATTGAGTACACATCTGTAGATTAGGGTATCTATTTAGAATACTGAACAAAATTCACATTTGCATGCTGGGATTCCTGGCTCTGCTTCTGCCCTTTCTTTCTGTCAGAAACAAAACCAAGTCAGAGCCAAAATGAATAAACACTAGTTATCTGTACACTTGCCTACTTATTAAGACATTCATGAATATTTATTCATAAATTTGATTATCCATAAACCCATTGCCCTCACTTTTGTTTCAGCATGGGTTCAAAGGCATTTGAGAGGAAAATATTTCTTACAGAGTAAAGCACTGATTAACATTGCATTACTCTATCAAGGTAGGAATTTTGGAGCCACAAACTTGATCTTTGGGTCTGTTGGTTTCTTGGTTGCCTGAAATGAGGTCAGAAAGCAAGTGGAGGTATTTCAAGAGGAAGAATTGTTACTTGTTAGATACCAAGGGTTCAATGTAACTGGCTATGAACAAGTGGGGATTTGGTGTATTAACAAGAGGAGTTTTTGTGTGCTCATAGATTATCAATAGTCTTTGTATGAATGGTAAGTGGCAGGAAGTGTCTTCTTGTTCCTGCTTGTGCTTTTTTGGCAAAGTTTGAGATTTGCCACTTGAACTTTCTCCTGAAACATCTTACCACCTTTTGTGACCTCCTTTCTAGCAGTGACATGCCATAGGTGACTACTATCCACCTAGGCTTGTCAACCACATTTTTTGCTCACACTTGTGAAGCAAAGTATGACCTACACTTCTCACAAGTAGAGAAGAGGCCATTAATCTGATTCCCAAACCCAACATTTCACCTTATGTAGTGCTTTGTATTTTTTTCAAAATCAAATGGTGACAGCATACTAGAACTTAGGAGCCACAAAAGTCCATGTTTACATTTGAGTTTAAAGATTGGTAGCCCAACAATAAAATAAACTTGCCAAAGAGATAGGATGATAAACAGCTGATCAATCACATTGCTGATACTGGTGAGGCCTGCCACTGACATCTGAAGAACTGAGGCCTACACAATGCTGCACCCACTGGGATGAGCTGGGTAACTTCTACTGAGACAGCCTGTGTCATAACATTGCTTCCATTGTACTTTCCAGAGCAGTGTATAAGAGAAGTAATACAAACCTCATTAGTTATTATTATTAGGCTTAAATTAAGATTAGTAAAACCAAATCTCTATCAGTCTATGGGACAATATTATGCTTCTTAGTGCAGCTGACTTGGGCTATCCTTATGTAGGTATCTTGTTAATGCCACATTTTGACTTTCAACACTGATAGAGGGCTCCCAGCACAGATCTGCACACACATATCTCAGTGACTCTGTCCAACCTGTTTTGGATGTGCATCAGCTCTAGATAAGTATGATACTATAAGCTAACACAGGAAATTTATGATTTGGAAGGAATTCCCCCTTGGCTTTCTGTTGAGAAATGCAAAGCCAATGGGTTTCTAAGCAAGGCTTCTCTGCTCAGCCTCTGAGCTAGGTTTACCAGAGGGCAATGAATCTATTTATTTAAATCGATATGCATTGATTTATAGTTGATGTTTTTGTCTTTATATATTATGTACTCCTAGAAGGGTACCTTTGCTTTATTGCTTAAATTTTCTGGGTTGCTCCAAAAGAGCATAAGATATTTCAACTATATGCTACAGGAAAAAAAGTGCTGATTCAACTCTCAATGGCAATCCACATGTAATACTAAGTCCAATAGCTTCATCTACATTGGCACGTTTCTAATTTATTGTATTGCAATATGCAAATAATCAGTCCTAAGGATTATCATCCCCATTACTGGAGGTCTTTGAAAGCTCAGTATATTGTTATTATTCCTACATCCTGTCCATATACCCCAATATAACTACCTCTCAACAAAGAAACATCGAGCTAAGTTCCTATAAATATGAAACTTTTCTATTAACTATAGCTGTTCTGACTACTGAAAACTTACTGAATCCATTTTTTTATGGCTTTCTATTCATAATGACTAAGTATATATTCATGTAAACATACATACACTTATATATATATATATAGGTATCTATCTTAGTATTTGTTCTTGTTATATTTTTATTGTGTATAAAATTTATTTTACATTACATATATACAAAATTCACATTATATACATTCACATTGTATATATACAAAATTTGCTTCATATTATACATTACATTTAGCATAGATTGTATAGTATGTATATATATGCATATGTATATATTATATCTACTTATTACTTAATGATGTTCCCAAAGATTCCCTAATGTTGGGGAAAATAACATGTATTTTTGGGAAGAATAGCCATTCCTCCCAAATTATTTCAATCTATTTGCAAGGTCTGTGGTTTTCAGCAGGAATCAGGCCTTGTTTTGTTGAAGTAACATTCAACAGAGCAGAGTACACATGCACATGTTCATGTGCTCAAGCACATGGCTCTGTGGCCTTGAGCACATTACATAAAATCTATGACCTTCAGCTTTTACCAGAGAGGATTAAGGATTTAAATGCACATTTGATGGGTTCTTGTGTGGATGAGAAGCCCCTTAATAAAAACTAGCACAGACTCCCACTTGCAGGAAAGATTCAGAAGATAGCTTTCCCTTGCTGCAATGGACTGTGGAGAGTGGGGTTGGGGGTTACTGAGGGTTCTGTGAAAGGCTCTTAAGATTTTTCCTTTAGCAAGTCCCTTGTCCCTCACTCACAGGCAGGCAGAGAGCAAAGGAAAATAGATGGGAAGGTGCTTTGGAAGTCAATGTGCTTTATAAATCCCAGGTGTTATTCTTAAACAGATGGCTAAGCTTTTTATAGCCCACTCAGTCTCCTAAATTCTCAGTCCTGCCGGGTTTCTTTGCTCTGGATACCTGTTATACACTGAGGAATTCTCTGTCTGCCTCTTCCCTTTTCTCTGCTATTTCTTCCTCTCCTGATTATGCAAGAAGCCCCCTTACAATGAATCTAAAATGGGACCCACTTTGCCACTGAGGTTTCTAGGAAATGAGAAGATGGAAGAGAAATGAACACTCAGATGAGCTTTCCTACTAATGAATGTCAGCTTCCATTTCTTTAAATGAAGGAGTGGAGTGCTAAATTTCTCTTCTTGTCCCTACCTTTGTTCTATCCACCCCATTATGTTACTGTCTCTGCACCTCCTCTAATGGCCAGTACTTAGACACTATTCTAGAAACTGCTCTGGCATGGCCTCTTTCAGAAAGGTTATGGAATCTTACACCTCTGATACTTGGATTGCTTTCTTTTTTTTTTTTTTGTTTTTGGTCCGGTCGTGGGGCCTGAACTCTGGGCCTAGGCGCTGTCCCTCAGCTCTTCAGCTCAAGGCTAGCACTCTACCACTTGAGCCACAGTGCCACTTCCGGCTTTTTTTTTATTTTTTCTGCTTATGTGGTGCTGAGGAACCGAACCCAGGGCCTCATGCATGCAAGGCAAGCACTCCACCACTGAGCCACCTTCCCAGCCCCTTGGATTGCTTTCTTCCCATTCATTGGGCCTCATTTTCTTGTGCTTCTTCCTTAAGCTGCTTTAAGGACATAAAAGATGGTCTTCACTTGCATCATCTGTGTACCAGGTCCACAGCTGGAACCTATGAATTTGTTGATTTGATTCAGTCAGTTGCTCCCTCTCACAGAAACTATAAAGTGTGTCCATTGTGGTGAAATTACCTCTGTCAGTCCTTGTGAGTACATTAGACCCAGTCTCTAGAAAGCACATAGAAAACAGTAGCCTCTGATATTTTCTAATGAAAATTATTTTCTAATGAAAAATTAGTAAACCAATTTTAATAAAAATATTTTAAAATTAACAGATCACCTACTATACATATTCATTTTAACCTGTAATTTTGTGCTACACTTAGATATGTGCAGCCTTTGTCACCCAAGTCTATTTTAGAATTTGTCACCTGAGAGAGACATTCTTTACTGTTTATATTTCACTCTTTCATTTCTCCCTTTTTTAACTGTAAGCATCACATGGCTGCTTGCCTGCACTCTCTACAGACGTACTTCCTCTAAGCACTTCAAGTGAATGGCATTCTATAATATGTGACTGGCTGTGACAGTTTTCTTTGACTTAGTATGGTGTTTTTAAGGTTCATGCAGCTGTGGATTGTATCTATGTGTTTCAATCCGTTTATGGATGAATAGTATTTTACTGTCTGAAGAGATCATATTTTAAATAGATTAATTAATTCAGCAAACTGACTTTTGAATTGTTCTATTTGTTTACAAGTTTGTATCCAATTAGCACACAGTGGTCTTGGGCACATGCCTAGGAGTGGAATTGTTGGGTTGCATTGGAACTCTAAGTGTAATAGTTTGAAGAATTTCCAGGCTGTTTCCCAAAGCAGCTGCAACATGTAATACCCCACCTGCAGCAAATGAGGGCTTCCGATTGTCCACAGCCAGCCATATTAGAACTTGTAATTATAAACAATTGATTGCATTCTAGCAAATATAAAGTTGAATTTCATTATGGTATTGATTTGTATTTGCATGATTACTCATAATAGGAAACATTGTTTCTTCTGCTTGTTAGCAATCTGTATATCTTCCTTGCAGAAATGCTTGATTTTCATATCCATGGCTCATTTTAAAGTTACTTTTGGAGTTGAAATATTTGTATATTCTGTATATTAATCTCTTATCAGATATCTTGCATACCAATATTTTCTTCTATTCTTTGGATTAGCTTTTCATTTGTCTTGACACAGTTCTCTGAATGATAAATCTGCAATTTCTATCAATGTCTATTTATTAATTTATTTTTCTTTTGTTACTCTACTGTTTCCTAGAAGAGGAATCCTTTGCCATATCTAAGATCATAAAGATATATTTCTCTTTTTTACTGAAGAGTTTATTGTTTTAGCTCCTGTATAAGAGCTAACGGCCTTTTCCCCAATGCCAACCTGAGAAACAGGTTAAAAATCTTGTTAGATGTGGAGGTACAATCCCTGCAATCCCAGCTACATGGGAGGCCTAGGTAGAACAATCCTGTTCAGAGGCTAGACAGGTAAAAGTGTGAAAACTTATTTTTTTTTAAAAAAGGAGGCTAAAAAGTGATAGAGTATATGTCCAGCAGATGCAAGATCTAAGGTAAAATCCCAGGCCCCCCCAAAGCAAGAAAACAGTTACAGTTCATTACCTATGGATGTTCTCAGTACCTTATTGGAAATAACCATGGGTATGATCTTAATGAACCTCCCCCAAATACTGGCTGGACTCTTAATCCCAATGAATTGACCAGTAGAACCTACTGAGAGGTAAACTGTCCAGAAAGGAAGAGGGAATGATTTCATTCTCTCATAGTGAGAATGTATTTATTTTAGATGGAGAATTCCACACCTCTCTTTCTGTCTATCCCCTCCCCAACCCACCCTGCCAATTGCCCATATACCTTCAGATGATACAACAATCAGGTTCTTGCTAGGTGCTAGACTTCTCACCTTCTCACCTCACTGAAACATGAGAAAATAAATGACTTGTCATTTATTTGGAAAAGTGGGGAGAGTGTGAAGGAAGGGGTGGTATTGTCCAAAAAGAAATATATTCTTTGCCTGACTTATGTAATTGTAACTGTTCTGTTTTTAGCATTTTCAAATAAAATAAATAAATGACTTTTAATGATTAACTATCCAGTCTGTGGTACTGTGTCCTCCCAGCCTAAAACCAGTCAATCAGGATAATCAAATATGTACAATCTTATTTCTGAACTCCCAATCCATGATATGTACCTAGAGGTATTTGTACCCATACCACATAACTGAAATTACCATAACATTGTAGTAAGCATTGAAAGCAGGAAATTCCACTTACTTTTTTCTTTTCCTGGATTACTTAGCAGTTTTGTATCTCTTGCTATTCTGCATGAATTTTATAATCAGGTAAGCAACTTGTGAATTTCTACAAGGGGTCCACTGAGATTGGGGGGAGGATTGTGTTGTTTCTGGTTATCTTTGGCAGTCTTGCAACCTTAGGAGAATTAAGTGTTCCAATCCATAAGCATATCATATTTTCCAGTTTACACAATACAATTTCTTTCAATGGCATTTTATGGGATTAACTATATTTTTTCTATTTCTTTAAATTTACTACTTTTTTTTTACTTTTGATAGTATGTAGATAGGATTGTTCTTAAAATGTATAATTTAAAATGTATAAATACAATTTATTTTGCCCTGTTCATCTTGTATCCTGCAGAGTTGATGAACTTACTAGTTCTAACTACTTTTTAAGTGAGTTTCTTAATTTTTTTATGTATATGAGATCATAGTATCTAGAAATAGGGATAGTTTTACTTCACCCTTTCCAACCTGGATATCCTTCTTTTCTTTAATTTCATAATTGCCCTGGATAGAACCTTCAAAGCAATATTGGAGTATGGACATTCTTTTGTTTAAGATCTTAGGAACAAACACATGTGGTCTTTCACTGTAAGTAAGCCTTATTTGTGTGTTTTACTCATACTCTTTTGAGTGTTTTATTAGCAAAGTATATGTTTGGCTGAATAGTTTTGCTGCATTTATTGAGGGGATCATGTGAAAAACATTATTGACATGATTGATTGTCAGGTGTTGAACTGACCTTGCACAATGACAGCCATAGAATCTTGTGTTGGTTTTAAGAGCCAGGCTAGCTTAAGCTTGCTAACTGTTGAATGGCAGCAACAGTTCCTATTACCAAATCCATCTATTCAAACCCACACACTTGCTTAAGACATTTCTGAATATACATATATTTTATGCATGACAGTGAAGACTTTGTCAGGGCAATTCTAGTCTGTGCTGCCTCCTCATCTACTTCTTCAGATGCTACAAATGTTTGTATGTCTTTGCTCAATCTGATCCTCCGACCTTGCTTTGTTTTCTTTTTTCCAACTTGGAAAATGTCATTTCCAAAATTTATTTATGTTTTTGCTTACCTGCTTGCACCTATTGTGTGATTCATATCTTGTTGCTCATCTTTCTTGACTTCTTGGATCCTTCTGCTCTGTGTTCTCACCTTACATTTACATTACTTCTTACATTATTCCAGGTAAATTAGGAAATATCATCCAACTGCTTTCATAGTGGACCTGCTATGTCATAGACACTCAACTGACAATCTAGGAGATAGTAGTGACAAGGTCAGATTACCTGCCCTCTGTAAATTTCCCAAGGGAAAAATGAAAGCCAAATCAAAATTGACCCATGGAAAACAGTGATAGGACCAATATTTGATACTAAGGAGAAAAAAAACTGCAGACCATGTAATCTTAAACCTGGCAGCTTGATTTGCCAGTTTTCCAGTTTTTTATAATTTCATTTTCTTCCTGATTGTTTTATTATCTTATGTTTCTGAAATTTGTACTAATTGTTATTGCTAACGAGCATGTAATTAATATCTAATTCAGCAGTGCTACTCACTAGTCACTTTGTTGAGAATGAACTATACAACTTGGGGGGAAGGGATTTGGAAGGGAAAATTTCAGAGAAAATAAGGGAAGAGGTGAAACTGTTCAAAAAGAAATGTACTTATTACCTAAAATATGTACTAACCCCTATGTACATCATCTTTACGATAAAAATACATTTAAAAACACATACACTGTGATTTCTTATTTTGTGTTTTTTCTTTCTTTATCCTATAGTTTATCCTCTGTTGTTCCTGTATTTAATTTCAGTACCTTAGGTATTGTCTATAAGTTTTTTTCTGAATTGAGGAAGGGAAGAGGAATAACAATATGTAGAGACAAAGGACAAAGGGTGAACCAATGCAACAGCGATACTCCCAAGATAAAATATTAGAAATGAATTGTATGACATGGTGGGGGGGTGATTATAGGAGGGAAAGAAGAAGATAAACGAGGGAGAGAGTAACAACTTTGACAAGATATGAACTCACTTTCTAAGTATGTAACTGTAACCCCTCTGAACATCACCTTGACTATATTTTTTAAATCAATGTACTAATAAATACAAACTTCAGAAACACATACACATAGAAAATATCTGACAGGTGGCATAAGTATTCTGGTTTTTTTCTCATATGTAGGGAACCAGTAATCCATTCCTATGATCACTGACTAGAGACTGCCCTCTGATGACCAGATAGAATGTTGTCCAGCAAAAACACTACAGGCAAAAGTTTTTACTGAGTTAAACCAAGAATTGTGTTTACCTGATTTTATTGATAGCAGGTTAAGCTTCATGAAATCAATAATTTTTATATAGAACAATTCACTGATAGGAAATGTGCTTAGATGTCATATTGCATAGTGAAAAGAATTTTGGAATAGCTTCAAAGGTATTATCATTCTATAACATAGTTTTATCATTTAGAATATGAAGACACATATATATTTAACACTGATCATATTTTATTCTTCCTTTCATATGTAAAATGTTTAGTAATTGGCTTAGTGTGTTCTTGGTTCTTGAGATATAACAATAAAAACAATAATAACGGTCTCATTTCCTGAAGTTTATTTTCCAGGGGAAGACAACACACAAAGAAAGATTATGTACTATATCAAAAAATAAAGCTGGAAAGGGAGAGGCACAAGTGATTAATATATGAATCATGTGGCACAATATCTTGTATAGAGCAAATGCTCACTTCAACCTGTTTTCAGCATTTCTGTTGTTAGTGATGGCCATTCAAGTGCTGATTTGTTTGAAAACAATTGTACAAGGTAGTATATAGGTGCACAACCAGGCATTCTGGAAATAGACTAATATTAAGATATTAAGTGTGAGGAGTATGTGGAAGAAAGACCTTAGAGGAAGCTGTGAATTACCTCTCACACCAGCAGCACTGCCCTGACTTGGAAGAATAAGGAAACGCAGTCTAACCGAGTCTCCCAAACCAGCCTAAAAGAGATCTAAGCTATCCTGTAGTCCAAGCCAGATTGTCTGGATGCAGAAGAGAGGGTAGAAAGCCTGGCT
Source organism: Dipodomys ordii (assembly GCF_000151885.1). Taxonomy (NCBI): domain Eukaryota; kingdom Metazoa; phylum Chordata; class Mammalia; order Rodentia; family Heteromyidae; genus Dipodomys; species Dipodomys ordii. Next base: position 10,946,584 of record NW_012267268.1, read on the forward strand.
AAGAACTTGTAAAGAACGGACCCAATGAGATCAATTCAAGCATTGTTTATCATTAGAGAAGCAATTCCCTGTGCTTTTATATACAAAAAAGCCTAGTTTTCTACCTTGGGAATAGAGATGTGACATGCAATAATATCAGCTGTTTTTCTTCCCATAATTCAACTTGACTTTTATTTTCTAAGTAAATTTGTTTTTGTTTTCTGCCTCTTTCCCCAATAGAGTTAGTGCCATTTATACAGCTGTCACTCACAGTTATTATAGTTTTCAGTTGGGATAGGAAGAGGCTGCTTGTGGGATATAAAGAATGTCTGAGAGCAGAGGGCAAGGATTTGTGTGTGCAATATATCAGGCCCAAAGTGATGATTTAAGAATAAGGAAGATATGAGAAGACCTGTGGACTTTTTATGTCACTAATCTTGCACATGGAAAAAAATCAAATAAAAAAAGAATATTAGGCTAGGTCAAGCATTCCACTGAGATATTTAATAGCACTAGTCAATACCTTTTAGATGTATTTTTGAAGCATTTAAATATTATTCAAAAATAAGACCTATTTTGAGACCTAGGATTTAAAATGAATCTCACATAATAGCACTCTGGACCTTAAAGATAAAGAGAAGCTATTGATGCCTGTCTCATAGAAACACTAGTCTTGCATAAAATATTTTGCTCCCACAATTTAAAAATAAACAGATCAAGAATACCAAATAAATTTCTTTATCAGATATTATTGTGATTTTTCTTCCCTGTAATGAACATTTTATACTTTATGACAAAAGCCTATCTGTATGAATCAAGCATCATTGTAAAGACAATTTATTACCTTTCTTTTGTGCTGCTGACAGGGCTTTATCTCAGGACCTAGAAAGTGTCCCTGAGTTTCTTTTGCTCAAAGCATGCTATCTACCACATGAGCCACAGCTCCACTTCCAGCTCTTTGCTAGTTAGTTGGAAATAAGTTTCATGGACTTCCTGTCTAGATGGGTTTGAACAGTAGTCCTCAGATGTTAAGCCTCTTGAGTAGCATTGCAAGCATGAGCCACCATTGCCTGGCTTGTATTTAAAAAATTAAAAAAGAAAAGAAAAGAAAAGAAATAAGCCATATCTGTTGTGGCTTTTTGTTTTGTTTTTGTTTGTTTTTGCTTGTCTGTATTGCTAATCATAATTAAGACAGTGAGCTCCATCCGAGGATTTTAGTTTGTTTTCTCAAGCATCATTGCCATTTTCTTAAGCTTTCCATGAAAGTGATTTTCCTGTTTGGATCCAATGGACATCTTAAAAATGCTCATTCCAACCCCAGGACTTATCTCAAGCCAGTTCTTCTATTAGAGAAACAGAAATAAATGGTTTCCTGGTCAAAATAAATATGGGAAATCATTTTGACCATTAAGTATTTGTTTAAACTTCTGAAGTTATTTTATTATTAATTTAAGAAAGTACATAAGACAATATTATGAACCAACCCGGATTTAAATTAAGTATTTTCTCTCTTCTCTAATTTTACAACATGGGATCTTGTAGGGTGGCAAAGATGGTTTTACAGTTCCTTGCTCCAACTTTGGAGCACAGGAGAGAATATCATATAAGTCATTACCTTATCCAGAAATTCTCATTTATCTTAGGTATATTTGACACACATGTGAGAAAAAGCCTTTCTTTAACAGTGAATCATTCCATAGTCACCTCCTATTGATATTTAAGATTAATACTGCAAAAATAAATTGCTATGATTTTTTAAAATATCTGAGCAAAGCCATTAGACCATACAGAATTTCCTGATTAGTGTAATAACTCTTTAGGAAATGAAAAAATGAGATTACGGCAACATTCTTTGATAATGTTATATTTAAACTACCTTTTAGAAGACAGCATTACTGATTTTGCTCATATTTTCCATTTAAATTGATTAATTTTAAAATGTATTAAAGATATTTGAAAAGAGAGTTATTCAGTGCTGGAAGGTTACAGCAATTTCAGTTTTTGATAAAAATCTCTAACGGCTTGCATCCAATGTTCTTTGTACACCTCTGCAGACCCTAGGGCCTCCGAGCATATTTTTACCAGCATTACTGCTGCCATTCCTACAGCGCACCTGATACCATACTATCTACATCATTCACGAGCCTCAGTGGAGGAATGTGAATGGATGAAGAATTGGTTACTTTAGTTTTCATTAAAAAAGACCTTCTGAATAAATGTATTTTATAACACCTTTAGGACAAGATGTTTCCTTATATTGTAAAAGACAAAGAGAATAAAGATCCTAAAATAAGTTTTCATTAAATGAATGAGGGGGTATATAAGTATAATATGAACTGTTCCTCACTTAAACAATGTAATTTTCATAAAGGAATTTTATTTCTTTCCCACAATAGGACCAATCATTCTAATATAAACAAAAATGTTATAAAATATAATCTAAGCTACAATATAAGTTTTCACACACTGACAAATTGTATATGTCATCTTATATTGTAGATAACATTTTAGTAATCTTTAATGGAAAAAAATTCAGAGTTCTAATTGCTATACCAGCCCTACCACAATGACTAAATATGATTGGCAAATAGATAAAATGTTCACCATCCACTTGACCCTCTCCTAAGTCCATGTGAAGTGTAACTGATGCTTGTCCCCTAACCAAGAGAAGCTTCAGTGCCCTTCCACTCACTAGATTCCATTAGAAATATCTGGTATACCTGATCTAGGAGAATGACTTCTTCTAACCAGAAATGAGAAAATAAGCTGAGGAAAGAAAGATAAGGAAATTTAGTTCAGCTGTATTTGATCCATTTTATTACCTGGGAGAACATAAATTATCTAATCTCTCTGTAGCTTTTTCAAAGTAGCTCAAAGCCTTTATTACTTAAATCCCATTAGGCATAAAATTGTTTCTTTTTAACACTGGGTACACACTACACACACACACACACACACACACACACACACCCAAGAGAGAGAGAGAGAGAGAGAAAGAGAGACAACAGAGCCTAAGAAAGAAACAACAGATCATCTGTTAAATGTGAACTTTCTATTTGTTTTTCTGTGATATTTCTTTTATCTCCATCTGAAAGTGAAGGTTTGATACTTTAGAACCCTGAATTTTTAAAAGCATTCACTAGAAGACAAGGACAAACAGCTTGTATTTTTCAGCACTGTACCTAACATTTCTATAAGAATAGAAAAACCACTAAATAATCATTATCTATTGGTAAGTGAGATAAGCTGAAAAGACCAACAATGTATTTATTTACATTTTGTTAGTCACCAGGTCTCCAGCATCCACACAGAATAAGTTACTGAGTTATTTCAAACTTTAGTAGTATGTGATCTTTTAGTAGTTTGTGTGATCTTTATGAAACTCAAACACTTTCCTTTTACCACTAAATGAATTGTAATAAATGAATATTTACTCCATTCATTAATCATTGATCAAGCACATAAACATACAGAAAGCATGGACTCTAAGACAACCTTTACTGAATTAAAGAGCTCAATTTCTTGAATCAAAGGCAAAAAATCTTATCTAATTATGAACAAGCTGCCGAATATTATAAATTTAGTCCAATGTTCAAAGAGTGTCTGGGACAAGACTGATCTATACAGTGATGACAAACCTTGCATAGATATGCATGTGGCAATCCCTGGAAAGAGGTACGGATACTCACAGAGTGAAAGGCGTGTTTGTAACAAATGTGCCACTGAGAAACATCACTATTATCAGAAATACACCATTATGGGAAGTGGGCCATCAATGACTCCAACTGTCCATCTCTTTAAATCTGTCAGTGTCATCTCTTTAAATCTGTCAGTATCCTTTCATAAATTTAGAGATTTCTTTATATATATATATATATATATATATACACACATATATATTATACACACACATGTTACCTTTTTGCAAGATTTATGTATCTGTCTTGGGCTTGAACAACAATTTTTGTCCTTTTTGTTAGTACAATTATTTATTAACTTTGCTCATTTTTAGTAAGTTTTTTTATTGTGAAAATACTGTACAGAGGGGTTACAATTACATGAGCAAGGTAATGGTACCTTTCTTATCAAGCATCCTTTGTTCCCCTTCCCATCACTTCCTATATCTCCCCTACCCCCGCCAATGTTGTAAAGTTTGTTTTTCAACATAACATCTTATACATCTTATTGTTGCAATGGGTCCACCTGTATCCCTATTTAAACAATTTTTCCCCTCCCCTTCCCAAATTATACCAACATCAAATACAGTGAAAACAGGTAAAGTCTACTTTTGTGGTATCTCTATAGACTCTCCATCTGTCATTGGCTTGCCAGTTGCATGCAGTATTGTATTTTCCTTCTTCTACTCAATCTACTTGTGTCTTTTAATCTAGATTGCATTTACAATCTAGAAAACATTTACAACTGAATCAAATTTTGGTTTTCCAATTTCCCTCATATTTAGACTTCATTCATTATACCATTCTATGATCTTGAGTTTGAGTGAATAATATATTCATATTTAACATATCTGCTGATAAAGTACGAGTTACATGTGCTATTTTGCTTTGGTTTTAGTATGCTTCATTTCTTTTATTGTTTTTCTTCTCTTCCTTGGGTATTTTTCAGTTAAGATAGAATCTCAGTATGCAGGCCAGGTTGACTTCAAATTCACAATCCTTCAGCCTCCTGAGTATGTAAATATTTCACTCTTATGTAATTACTTTTCTCCCACAAATTACTGTACTTGCTTTCACAAATTATAATGAATCACTGGTACTCATGCTTTGGCATTTATAAATTTGCCTATTTGCTGAAGTACACTGGTAATGCTATACTCAGCTCAAGCTCCTGATGTTTGTGGTCATTTGCAGATATACACACAGAAAAACAAAAATCAAGACTGATAACCCTGACATTCCCAGGTGAGAGGAAAAGTGACTCTGCTCAACCTCCAGTTTCAGCTCTCACATTGGAGCTGACCAGAGAGTAGAAGCAGTGGGGGGCAGAACACTGTCACTTAAGAAACTCTAGCTCTGGGGCAGATCAATGGGACTTCAGCCCCAAATCTGGCACATATTATTAGAACAGCCTCAGAGAAATTCTTTCATATTTCTGAATTTTTAAAATAAAGAAAATTTCCTCTTTTAGTAAATGGGGCTGTCTTTAAGATTAACAATTATAGTATCTGCAATATATTTAGAAAACAAAATTTACCTTGGGAGTGTATTATATGTTAATGTTCACATTGAATTTGTGGAGCATATTCATGGGAAATGATGAGGATTAACTGTAAATCTTCATGTGTTGCAATTTACAGGATTGCAGAAAAGCAGAACCAAAAGGATGTATTTATTTTTAATGTATATTTTTATTGTAAAAATACTATACAGAGGAGTTATAGTTACATGAGTAAGGGAATACATTTCTTATCAAGAATTGTTACCCCCTCCTTTGTTTTTCCCCTGCCATCTCCTCTCTCCCCACCACTCCAACTCCCCCCCCCAAAAAAAGTTGTAAAGTTCGTTTTCAGCCTAGTGTCTTGTACATCTCATTGTTACAATGGGTCAACCTGTATCCTTGTTTCAACATTTTGATATTTCCTTTCCCTCCTCATGTTAGAAAAATGTATATATAAGATGAAGGGCACTGAAATCGAATACAGTGGAAACAGGGGTTATACCATGGGGAAGAACATACAAAAGAAACAAAAAAATCACATAGTACATTATAAGTAAATTAAAAACAACAGCAAAAAATATACAATCTCTTGTGTCCCTATTTTGGGGTCATTTTGCTTAGTTTCATCGTATATGGTTACATGTGCAAAGCTGCTGACCTATTTGGCTTGTCTGGTAAGATTTTCCTAGATGCATACTAGGTAGTGCAAATAAGGGAAATCATGGGACCTGTTTCTTTAGTCTGGATTACTTCACTTAATATAATTTTTTGCAAAGTTTTTTCCATTTCCTAACAAATGTATTCTTTCTTATGGTGTATTTACTTTTAAGAAATTGTCTTACATGGCTATGCATATGGGCAGGTGTGAAATCTATACAGCAGAAACATCAAAAGCTGTGGTATTGCAGTCTTCAGTCTAGAATGTATAGAATAGATTGGAAGGTTAAAAACAAAGGCACATTTTTATATTGCAGTCTTTAAGAATTGTTTTCTTTTTCTTGGGGGGAGGGGGAGTCCCGTCCTGGGGCCTGAACTCTGGGCCTGGGCGCTGGCCCTCAGCTCTTCAGCTCACGGCTAGCGCTCTACCACTTGAGCCACAGCACCACTTCAAGCTTTTTTCTTTTTTCTTATGTGGTGCTGAGGAATTGTACCCAGGGCCTCAGACATGCAAGGCAAGCGCTCTACCACTGAGCCACCTTCCCAGCCCCGAGAATTGTTTTCTTTATGGTCTCAACATCTCGGGTTTTTTGTTTGTTTTTTACTTTGTGGAGCTGAGGGATTGAGCACAGGACTTCATGCTTGCTAGGCTAGTGTTCTACCGCTTAAGCAGTGACTTCAAACCAAGTTTGAATTAGTAATTGTAAAGATGGAGTCTACTGAACTGTTCTGCCCAAACTGGCCTTCAACTGCCATCCTTTTTATTTCAGCCTTTGAGTAGTTATAGGCTTATAGTAGTAGTTAAAGTAGCAGCCACTGAGTAGTTATAGGATTATAGGCATGAGTCACAACTACACATCAAGCTTTGGGATGAAATACATCACATTTATGGATGGACTATATCACTATAGACTCTATAAGGTAGGGGATGATTGGCTGTGATTGACAATCACATGAGCAAAAGATTTTCACAGTAATAATTATATTGGTACATAACCAAACAATTGAGCTCTACCCATACCCTACTGTATTTCAACTTAATCATCAAAGTTTAAAATTATAGCTTAATACACTTTTCTTTTAAAACAAATAGAACTTTTAAAATTAAAAAAGGTTGCATGCAAATTTACTTACATTTACTTATATAAGTACCATTTCTAATTTCATTTATTTGTGCATTAATTTCTTCCTCAAATTGCCTTTACTACTTTCTTTTTTCTTTTTTTTCTTTTTTGTGAACACACAGTACAGAGGGGTTACAATTACATGGGCAGGTTAATGCATACATTTCTTATCAAGCATTGCAGCCTCCTCCTTTGTTTACCCTTCACATCCTTTCCCAGCCTCCCCCCCCCACCAATTCCTTCCAGCTTTCCCCCCCTCACCGACATTGTAAAGCTCTTTTTCTACATGACAACTTGTACTTCTCATTGTTGCAACAGGTCCGCCTGTATCCTTAAACGACTTGTTTTTCCCCATCTCTTCTACAAGTTATACTGACATCAAATATAGTGAAAGCAGGGGTTACACTGTGGGGGAGGGACATACAAAGCAACAAAGAAATAATCTTATAAATGCATTAGAAACAAATGCATGAAAGGAAAAAAAACATTAAAATACATATC
>NW_012267268.1:10955359-10975230 GCF_000151885.1 Dipodomys ordii
TGTTAATCTTTCCAATCCAGGAGCATGGGAGGTTTTGCCATTTTCTGAGTTCTGTTTTAATTTTAAAAGAAAAAGTTTTCTAATGTCAAATTCTTCATGTTTTTCTGATCTATCAATACCTTAATACCTTGATCTATCAATACCTTAATACCTTGATCTATCAATACCTTAATACCTCAATCATTTTCAAAGGTGGGTTTTGTGAGATTTATGCATATTATCTTGAAATCTGGAAGAAATGAATGCATTTCTAGATGAACCTTACCTGCCAGTAATGCAATATAAAACAGAGCTTCTCTGAAATGTGAGTATTTTGAGAGGAAAGAGGGCAAATGAAGAGGGTGAAAGAGGGAAATATGGCCAATAAGTTTTATATACATACATAAAAATGGAACATTGAAGCTTGCTGAGAGTGCTTTGGGAAGGGACAGAAATGAGGGATAATGATGGAGGGAGAAAATGTGATCAAGGTATATTGCATGCATACATGGACATGTCAAATGGAACCCCCTTATAACACTAATTGATGCTAATGAAAACCTGAGAAAAGCTAAAAATAAACACAAGCTATGCTTCTTATTTCAACACTTTTAATATTAAGCTACCACTACCTTGTGACTTCCATTGTTTCTTACAATTAATCAGGTGACAATTGTATATCTTGCTAATCTCACCCCAAGATTCTTTGATTTTTGTCTTCGAACAATTTCATTATCATGTACCCATGAATTTACTGGTACATGTGTTTTTTATGTTTAAGAAATTTGCATTCCATTTCTATTGTCCCGTATATAATTTAAGATCTTTTCATTCATCTTAAACCTCTCTTCTACTTTATTTTTCCTTAGTAACACTATCTTCACACAAAAAATCTTCATTACAATCTAATAATTCTAATTCTAATGCTTGTATTTTTAAGTATAATTTCCATTTTACCCTTTTTGTTATTTGCATGTGTAGATCATAGAATCTCATTTCATTGAGGGATTTTGTTTTCTGAATTAATGTTATAAAGCTGGTATTCCCATATGTAAATCCTGAAATCTTTGCTTATCTCTGTGTTCAGCTGTGACTGGGCACAGATTTCTCTTAAGTCTTTGTCTTTGTTGATAAAGGATCTGTATGTGCTGGGGCATTTCTTAAACACTAAGCCAGAGAATTGAAAGTGTGAAACCTTACTTCTTGTTTGTAAAACAGACTCAAGATTAGCAGAAGTAGGAGCTAATAGCCTTTTTAGCTGTTTTCTGACCCTGTGTATTGCAGGGCTGGGATGAAGCCCATCAATGTGCATGGCTTTCTGCTGGCTCAGAGACACATCAGATATTTTGAGTCCCTATAAATTCTTGACTCCTTAGATTTTTCTCTTTGAGCTTTGTGGGTAGCTTGTGATTTGTCTAAACCATCATGCAATGCCTAAGGTAGCTACAATGTTGAATGATTTCCACTTCCTTTCTTTAACAAATGCCCTAAGAAAAAGACAGTTTGCATTAGGCAAGCTGCAAGTCATCCCAGGTGACAGTGGAGCCTTCTTGCAAGGGCTCTCAGATAGCACATCAGGAAGTCTGCTTCTAAGCAAAAAGCCGTGAGGGGAAGCAGCCCCAGGGCCAGCTCCAGAGACTGCAATGCTACTTTCTCCACCACAGATGGCTCCTGGTCCTTAAAGAAACTATGGAGGGATGTGAGGTGGAAAAAGCACAAGCTAAAATGCCTCAAAGTGCACTTTTCCTGACATGTAGTTTGATTTTTACTTTTAAAAAAAAATTCCCAGTCAGGCTACATACTGTAGGCTAATTTTCAGAATTTTTTTGGGGGGGAAGGAAAAATAAAACATTTATTCTAACACTATTTCCAAATTTCTTGCTGTTTTTATGGAATAGAGAGTATATGAAGCTCCAAGTGAGCTATTCCTACAATACCTGAAACTCCTAATTTCAAATTACAAGGCATTATCTCTATTAATGATATACAGAGTTCAAAAACTATGTAGTAAAGATACATTTGACACAACTTGTTTTTCCCTCCAATTTTTATTAGTTGTACAAGGGAGTTTCATTTCAACCTGTCCATATGTGCATGCAATGTGTCTTGATCAGACATCCTATCCTGCACTGTCCCTCCTCAACATCCCTCCAAATTGATCCCACCAAACTTCATGGCTTCATCTCTACACATGGACATAAATTATATTGACCACATTCACCCGCCATTGCTTTTTCCACTCATCCTCACCTCTCCTACTAACTTTTTATATTCTTGACAGTCATACATCTCTTTAGTATATGCTAAGCATCATGCTAAACATATGAAACCACTGTAGATTTTCTAACCTGCCAGAGCTATGCAACTCTGAATAACTTCCTCTCTTGGTTGAAATACTGTTTCCCCTTTTACTTCACTGCATTATTTCCTGTCCATCCACTGATACTAATGAGGTAGCACATCTCCTCCACTCACCTTCTCAACTACAGAGTTAGAGTTAGTCTCATGTGCTTCTGAGGTGTTCTCCTTCTCATTCCCACCACCCCTCCTCCCCCCACCATTTGTCCTTCTCTCCTTTCCTCCACTGCAGTACTTGTCAGATACTAGTTAGTATCTTCTATAATGAACTATTGATGTGGCTCAGATATGGAGCACATGCTATGCCCTAAGCCCTAGGTTTGATATTTAACACTGAAAAAAAAATACTGCCAATTTTGTTTTTCTCTGAACAGCAAGTGAAATTTACTGAAAATAATTTTCTTCACTAAAAAGGTGCAATGTCATTAACTTCATCCATCCATCCTTAACCAGATTTGTCCAATACATACACAAGAAAGCTAATGTAGGTTAATAACAATTTAGGTGGGCTGGGAAGGTGGCTCAGTGTAGAGGGCTTGCATGCATGAGGCCCTGGATTCGATTCCTCAGCACCACATAAAAAGAAAAATAAGCCAGAAGTGGCACTATGGCTCAAGTGGTAGGGCACTAGTCTTGAGCTGAAGAGCTCTGGGACAGCACCCAGACCCAGAGTTCAGGCCCCAGGACCCGACGCCCCCCCCAAAAATTAGGTGAAATGAACCCCAAGATAAGGACTCAAATGTTTTTACTTTCTTGTTACTGTTTCTAACATATTTAAAAGATGATTTATTTGTTGCTTTGTATGTCCCTCCCCCTTGGTATAACCCCTGTTTCCACTGTATTTGATGTTGGTATAATTTGTGGAGGGGAAGGGTAAAAACAAATCATTTAACTAGGGATACAAGTGGATCCATTGCAACAATGAGATGTACAAGACATGTCAAAAACGAACTTTACAACTTTGGTGAGGTGGGGGGGAGAGTGGGAAGCGAGGAGGGGTGGAGATGGGAAGGGATGGGAAGGAGAAACAAAGGAGGAGGCTACAATGCTTGATAAGAAATGTACTCGTTATCTTGCCCATGTAATTGTAACCCCTCTATATGGTATTTTCACAATAAAAAAATTTGCTTAAGTGACAAGAGCAGTTATCTCTGAATAGTGATTGTGCTTTTCTACTTTGTGCTTTTGTTTCTGCTTGGTGTTTTTGTTTTCTAAGGGTGATCCACTGATTATTAATATTGACATTTTAATAGACAATTTATAGGATGTGGCACCTACACCTTCCACCATGCCTAGTTATCTGCAGTTGCATCATCTACTTTGCGAGAATGACATGTCATAGGAGGAAAAGTCCACAGTGGCTCCATCACATGTACTGTTATCACAATTCCCTATCACTGTCCTTGTGACTAATTCAGTCCTATCTTCTATTAATGTCTACTTTTGATAATGAAGAACAATGAAACTAACGTTTCTATGACACTTTATTGTTGATGTTTAGCATCATGAAACTTTGAGCGAAGACATGTAATATGCTGATCAACTAGCAAGGGCAAACTAATATAATTTGTCTCATCTTCAAAAATCTTAGTGAAAGAATACTTACAATTTGCCTTACACATTCAAGTTTCTAAATCAAATGATACTAAGTCAAATGCGTTTGACAGGAAAGGAAATTTCTTATGCACTGAGTAGACAAATGATACTCATTAACTATCTCAGTGTTTTTGTCTTGAATAATTTGGTTCACTACATGATCCTTTCTCCTCTCTTGATTAGCAAATAGCCTGAAAATACTCCCAAGAGCATCAGGAAACTTCATCTCCTTGCTTTCTGGTGTGACAATTAGTTATACCTGCAATTATGTTTATTGTTTTGTAGTCATTTTTAAAATTTCCAGATCTTCAAATCCTGGATACTCATTCTAGTCATACTGAACTAAGATTACTAAGACCTCTTCTCACAAATTCTTGCTCCTTTTGGTTCTAACTCAAGTCTTTTTTAAATTTCTTTCACTCATGACCATCTCTTTATCCTGTTTCTATTCCAGTTGTCTTTCCAAAAGATGGTCTTACTTGTTACTTCCATCTACATTCTGAGAGCCTACTGCATCCTTCCTTTATGAAAGTCAAGCTGCCTTATGCTGGTGTTAAGAATCCTATTTGTGGGCTGGGAAGTTGGCTCAGTGGTATAGCGCTTGCCTTGCATGCAGGAGGCCCTGGGTTCGACTCCTCAGCACCCCATAAGCAAAAAGAAAAAAAGTCGGAACTGGCGCTGTGGCTCAAGTGGTAGAGCGCTAGCCTTGAGCTGAAGAGCTGAGGGACAGCGCTCAGACCCAGAGTTCAGGCCCCACGACCAGACCCCCCCCCAAAAAAAGAATCCTATTTGTTGGGAGCTCTCCTATCTGGCCACACCTCTTCCTGTCCCTGGCCCAGATAATTCCTGGCCCAGTAGTGGGTCGCCCCTTTTCCCGTCCCTCCCCCAACCTTTCCTTTACAGTCATGCTTCTCCACCATGCATGGTCCGGGGCAGCAGTTCAGTAAATAAACTTCTTCTCTTGCCTGAAAAAAAAAAGAATCCTGCTTATCAGGCATACAGTTAGAGGCTCTTTCACTGAACATCAGAGATTTGATTGAATATTACTTACAAAATGTATCATCAGGGACACTTCCTATGTGAAAGGTTCTAAATCTATTATATGATGCGAAAAGTAAAAATAAAGCAAGCAAACAAAAACTAAATGAATGAAAGATTTCAAGCAGCTTATATTCAGTTGGGGGAAAAGTAAATAAAACTAGCACAATTTGAAACAGTAACTTGGCAACATAAAGTGGGTATCAATTGAAAGTTTATATTTCAGATGAAAGTCAGATATCTGGTGCTGGTGACTCCTATCTATACTCTTAGCTACTCAGATTGGTGGGATCAGAGTAGCAAAGTTCAAAGTTAGTTAGAGGAGAAAATACTCCATCTATCTTCTGGTATATCACTAGTAACCAGCAAAAATCTGGGTTGAAGGCATGACTCAAGTTGTAGAGTGCCAGACATGAAAAAAATATGAAATTCTGTGTTCCAACTAATGGAACTGTGATAAAATAAAACAAAATAAGTCAGATATTTTAGGCCAAAATAGTTGAATAAAAATGTAGATAACACATTTTTCATATCATCCTCTTAAATATTCTTTAGCATTAAAAGTAAAAAAAAAATCATAAGTGTCTGGAGTCTCCAGTTTGGTAGAATATTTACGTGATAGTGATCATTGTTGCAGGGAATCTCATGGTTCTCTTGGGACCAGATAAGGTCTGGCTCTTGTCATGGCTTTGAGAAGGTGCACCAGCATCTTGCTCTATCTCTTTCTCTGTTTACAGATTGCCTTTCCTGTACAGGGTCTCATTGAGTAGTACAGGTTGGCCTGGAGATCTTACTGCTTCCAGCTCCTCAGTGTCAGGATTACAGACATACACCAGCTCCTTCCTTCTCCATACTTCATGTCTAAATCACAATCAGCCTTCCCCTTCCCCAGTGCAACAGCTTCCATCTAAACACATGACACCTAGTACCCAAATTGCTCTTATCTGGCCATTCTTGGCTCTGTTATGTTTTCAAATTCAGTTCAGCAAAATATCTTCCTCCCTGCAACCCAGAGCATTCCTACCAGGTATGGCAAAGAAGCTGCTTTATGCTCCTCACTCACTTTGCTAATCTCACTGCTACTGTGATTTCCTCGTGTAATTGCTATTCTCTGTCTCCACTGTTGGTCATGGGATGCATTCAGGATATTCTTACACTGCTTCCTCCGCATTCCTCAAAAGAGAGACTAAGTGCTTGCCAGTCTACTAAATTAAGACTTCTATGAATATACATTAGGAATGAACGCCTTGCGCGCGCGCGTGCCCGCACGCACACACACACACAAACACACACACACACACACACACATTTTACTACTACCAGGTCATGGTAAAGAATGTCAAGTTAAATAAAAATGCTCACCTGATGCTTTCTCATCAAAGATTTTTCTTCGCTCAGCAGGGAAGTCTCATCCTCAGCTCAATTTACATTGAATGTCTTGTCCTTTCATTTCCTTTGTGTGAGTTGCCCGTCTTTAAGGGAAGGACACCAAGTGCAAATGAATGATGGTCATATAACAGCTTCTGTTGCCTCTTAAATGGCAGAGCTGTGATGGATTCACTTCTCCTGCTTGTCCTTGAGAAATGTCGGGCACCATGTTGGGTAATAATTGCTCTGCCTTGCTTGAAGGCATAGCACTTGGCTTACAGGACATTGATGCATTTGAATCTTGTGTCTATTCCAGCCCTGGGGCACTTCCCAGTGTTGAAATTGACACAGAACAGGAAGAGATGGATGTGTGAAGGTTGGGGCTTTGGGGAACCCTGGGGCTCATATTGATGAGACAGTAGCCTCAGTAGTTTGCTTCCTGTGACTCTTTTCCATCACAGGGAAAGCAGACAGAATCCCCAAGGATGAGGGACACATTCTACCACCAACACATTGGAAGCCATCTTTGGATCACTTCACAGAGACAGAAACATTAGAGAACTTCCAGAATTGGGGACTTGAGATACAACCCACAAAGAGTAATTATATTCATGTGTTCTTCAGTTCATCAGATGAAAGTTCAGCCACTTTCTTCCACACTCTGTGGAAACCCTAATATCTTGAACATTCAATGATAACTGGAACCAAGCAGATACTCTCCTGATTCTATGTTCAGTAATTCCAGGATGAAGAACATTCATGCATCTGTGATCATTAATACCAGGATAAGGATAAAGTTACTTAGATTTATCATCAAGAAACATTTACCTGGAGATTAAAGCTGTGTCTCATCTAGCAGTTCACTTGTGAAGACTAGCAGCTGGCCTGACAGCATTCCCCCTGAGATCACATGTCCCCAGATCCCATATTCCTTTGCCCAAACTCAATCTCATTTTGGTTTTGAGGCTACATGCAAACCCTGTAAAGCTAATCCGAGAGCCATCCATTCCAGATCCTAAGCCCCTAAGTGCATCTTTCCCTACTTTTCTAAAATACACTAGCAAGCCTCTGGAAAGTGGTGTTCTAACTATAATAATGGTGTTCTAACTGTGGTGGTCTAACTGTAATTATCTCTGTTCAACTTTAGGGGTCAACAAGCTGCATTAGCCATGATTTCTTTCTCTGTAAAGAACTTTTTCAGTGTTGCTTTCTGCCTTACTTCCCTGCATTTCCCAGGATGATGGAAAACACTCAGCTCCATCCTTATGCCTCTCTTCCTGCCTCCAGCCTTCCAGATATTCCCACAAAATATTCTGATTTGTCCTTCTGCACTTATCTGTTTATTATGACTTGGATCTTCTTCTTTTAGTCACATCCTTTGATATTCCCTCAGTGAAAAAACTCTCATTATCTATAAATGGGCATGTGAATATATGTAAGAGGCATATATGCAGGATAATATTTGTATCTGCTTATAATTAACTTTAAATCTTAATTGCTATTATTTCTCTCTCAACATAACTAGCTAAGGACTCCCTTTCCTCATGCAGTCTCCACCATGTAGGTTTCAAATTCCTGTTAGAATCCCACCTCATCATTTTCTCAGCTACCATCTGATAGAAATGTGGATGTTGTAAACTTTTCCTTTTAAAGATCAGATTTCTGTATCAATTCCCCACTTAGTTCATTTTCACCTGTCTCTTGTGATCAAGAGGCTTCATACTGGCTGGGAGGTGGCTCAGTGGTAGAGTGCTTGCTTTGCATGCATGAGGCCCTAGGTTCAATTCCTCAGCACCACATAAACAGAAAAAGCCGGAAGTGGCACTGTGGCTCAAGTGGTAGAGTACTCCTTGAGCTGAAGAGCTGAGGAACAGTGCCCAGCCCAGAGTTCAGGCCCCACAACCAAAAAAAAAAAAAAAAAAGAGGCTTCATACAACACAACAGCTAAAGTTTGGTCATTCTGGAAAGACAGTCAAATTTTTTATTATGGGATTGATTCAATAATTTTTTTCTGTTCTAGCATATTAAAAAGCTACTTACTGTACCCACTTACCACATCATTAATTGTTAGAAAAGCTGAGTGGTCTCCTTATCTGACTTGCTGGACATAGCTATCCTTACATCCTTACGGTAACCTTGTGCTCAGATAACAGAGACCTGCTACAGTCTGATCAGTGCATATAACACAGTCTTGTACTGAGTACAACTCTAGACCTTTTCTACTTCCAGAGAAGAAAAGTACTAAACAGTCTTCAAATCTATGAAATGTCATCTTAATCATCTTTGACCAATACCTGAAATAAACAACTCACAAGCTGGAAGGGTTCATTTAGGCTCATTATTTTAGAAGTTTCAGTTCATGGTTATGAAAATCCAATGTTTTAGGGCACATGGTGAGAAAGCACATTACAGGTGCTATCAAATTGTAGAGCAAAGTTGTTTCTTTCCTAGTGATCAGGAACAAAGAGATAAAGTTTAGGAGTCCTAATATCCCCTTCAAGGATACCCTAAATGACCTAATTTTCTCTCATAAGAACCAGGTCCTGAAGACTCCATGTCTTCCTAATATCACCTCAGTCAAGTGTCTATGCCTTCAATAATATATGTCTTTAGGAGACATTAAAAAATCTAAAATATAACAAATATGTCAAGGACAACCCCAAAATAGATCTTAGTTTCCACTGATGGTCTAACAAACTATCTGTTATGGTGCCCGTTAGTGTTTATAGATAACAACAAATACCAGGGATTAGTTCAGTTACAAATCTCAGTCCTTGAGACCACAGTTACCAGGCTGATGTGTTTTGCTTGCATATTGTCATGTAGAATTAAGAGCTTAATGAAAGCTTCCAATGATGGTGACGCGTTCTATGTTTTTTTATCAAAGATTTACACCATGTGGACTTTTGCTCTAACTTACAGTGGGTTGTGACATGCTATAATTGCTAGAGACAGGTTTTGCATATCAATACAGACTATGGTTGCTTATTAATAATTTATTGGAACAACTTTCACTCTGATATGATGAATGAATTATTAATTGATGCTTTCAAAGAAGACAGTTCTGAACAGAAGTTGATTTCTTTCTCTTTTCCTGCTTGGGTTTTAGGTTAGCATAATATTTGCTGAAGAAACAGATGTCAATAATTTAATTATGTAAACAAGTCACATCACCACTTTTTGAGATTTATCACATTTTTTTCCAAAATATATCAATATTAGTACACTCTGTGACAAATTAATTTAAAGGGTATACTCAAGCTGGAAAGAAGAGTCATTTCTGGGCTTTGGAAGAATTAATGGATCAAAATGAGATAATCTAGAACAAGCTTTAACAACTGTAGCATGTTTCTAGGTAGAAAAATCTACCCATATTTATTAAAGAACAGAAGCTTAATTGTGTATATGTGTGATGATCCAGGGGCTTGAACTCAGGACCTAGGCACTGTCCTTGAGCATCTTTTGTTCAAGGGTCATGCTCTACCACTTTATCCACAGTTTCACTTCAGGTTTGTTTTTAGAAATTTACTGAAGTTAAGAGTCTTATGGACTTTCCCACCCAAGCTGGCTTCCAATCACAATCCTCAGATATCAGCTTCCTAAATAGCCTGAGCCACCAGTGCACAGCTTAACTGATATTTTAAAATAATAATAGATGCTACCAATTGTTATAATGAAAATGGTTATTAATAATTAATAATTAATTGGTTCTTTGTGTGTGCATGTGTTTGTGTGTGTATATGTGTAGGTCTGTATCACTTGATCTATGCCTCCAGCCCTTTTTTTCTGTAATAATTTTTCACACAGTCTCACATTTTGCCTGGGAAGACGTGGGTATTTATACTCTTACCTATGGCCTTCGCTGTAGCTAGATGACAAGTGTGTGTACCTCAAGCTGAACTTGTTTATTGAGCTAGAGTCTAGCTATTTTTTTTACCCTGGGCTGACTTCAAATCATAATCTTTGTGATCTCCATCTCCCAAGTAACTGACATTTCAGTCATGAGCCATTGTGCGCTGCTTCAATTCTTTAAATGTAATGATAAAATATGGCATTATAGTTGTTGATTTTTAAAAAATTCAAGTAGTAATCTATTTCAAGAGAGAAAATTCACACTGTTGAAGTGTTCCAGGATAATTCAAAAACATAACTAAATGGCTAATGCCTAGAGGAGAATTTCTCCTATCATCTCTTATCGATTGATCAAGGGTACATGCCTGCAATGGGTCAAGCACTTTGATTCTCACTAGAGATTTAGAATTGAATGAAGACATGGTCCTTACCCTTGACTTTAACCTAATGGAAATAGAATATAAACAATTGGAACTGCAATACTCAGAAATAGCTCACAGAATGATTTTTCTTTAAAAGTTCCAATCCAATCACATAATTATCTTGCTAAAAGCCCATTTCTGACTTTCTAGTGACTGCAAAGTAAAACTACACTCCTTAACAGGAGTTTTTCTGCTCAACCTTTTCTGACCTCTGTATCTGCCCAATATTAACAATTCTCTTTTCCCTCATTACCACACTTAACTGCAGTATCACTTGCCTCTGGTATTCAAATATACACTTTTCTCCATAAGAATCTCACCTCTCACATCCAACACGCCCTCCCTCAGCTCCCCACATCAATTCAACTCCCTGTCAAGCACTAGTTTCTAGTTCTTCTTAGCCTTTCATATCCTGCTGGGATATGACCTTTTCCAACAGCTCTCACTGACAAAGGAACAACTGATTATAGGAATCAGTGCTGGTGCTGTAAGTGTTAAAAGCATGTAATAAAGCCAAGATTTTAGAATGAAACTTAATTCAATATTAAGGGTGGTAAATTTGTACTTATCAAACTGAAGACAAGAACAGAAGAAGGATGAAATTGTTTAGAGCTTTGGTCAGAGTTAACCATATAAACAAAAACTGCAACAATATAAGCATGCTGTTGGTAAAGGGCTTACTACCTTCATAAAAATTTGATTATAGAAAATACATATTCAATGTACATATGTGAAAATGGTTCCCAGTAACTCCATGGGTGAAGGGGATTCAGAAAGAAGAAGAACAATGGAAGGAATGACATTAATAAAGATGCATTATACACATATATTGACATGTTGAAACCCCTTGATACAGCTATGTAAAGATAATAAAAATAAAATATGTGGAAGTTAGATATAAATTATAAACATATATGACAATTTTGTGTTCATAAATATGTGCAAAGTCAAATTGACTAAAATATGATATGTGCAGAGGAGGATTCCGATGGTGTCACCCCTTTGCACATCTAACATACAGTTTAACAAAATGAATGCCAGGAAGCTGAAACATGTTTTGCCAGAGGGGAATTAGACTCAAAAGGGTGAGGACTGATGAATGGAGAGAAGAACAGTGAGTGAATACAGTCACAATATATGAATCAGGTGTGAAAGAGGTAACTTGAGATAATGGGGAGGGGTGAGATAGATTGGGAGTGGTGAAAGCAAGGATGACATTGATCAAGAAGTGTTTCACTCATGAACTGACTATTGACTTTAAACCTCTTTGTTACTCCTCTTAAATCAGGAACAAGACAAGGATGTCCACTCTTCTCTTCAATCTAGTATTAGAATAGCTAGCTACAGCAATAAGACAAGATGCAAACATAAAAGGAATCCAAATAGGGAAAGATGAAGTAAAACTCTCCCTCTTTTCAGATGACATGATCTTGTATTTAAAAATCCCACGGACTGCACTCCCAAATTACTCAAGCTGATTCAAAACTTTGGCAAAGTAGCAGAGTATAAAATTAACCTTCAAAAATCAGTGGCTTTTCTGTATGCCAACAATGAGAAAAGCATGGCTGAAATCAAGAAAGCAACTCCATTTGTAATAGACCCACAAAAAATAAAACACCCAGGAATTAACTTAACCAAAGAAGTGAAGGACCTCTATGATGAAAACTTTAAATACCTGAAAAAGGAAATCAAAACAGAACTTAGAAAGTGGCAAAAACTCCCATGCTCCTGGATTGGAAAGATTAACATCGTGAAAATGGCAATACTTCCCAAGGCTATCTACAAATTCAATGCGATACCTATCAAAATTCCAACCTTATTCTACAAGGAAATAGAAAAGGCAATCCAAAAATTCATATGGAACAATAAAAGACCCCGAATAGTAAAAATGATCCTTAACAGAAAGAACAGTGCTGGAGGAATATCAATACCAAATTTCAAACTCTACTACAAAGCCATAGTAATCAAAACAGCTTGGTACTGGCACAAGAACAGACCTCAGGACTAATGGAATAGAATTGAAAACCCAGAAATGAACCCACAGACCTATAGCCATCTAATCTTCCATAAGGGAGCTAAAACAATAGAATGGAAGAAAGACAGCCTCTTCAGTAAATGGTGCTGGAAAAATTGGTTAATTACTGGTAGAAAACTAAAGCTAGATCCTTAAAGACAATTTTAAATGAAGTAACACTATTTGCACTTAGGTAATTTGAAAATGGAAAAAAATATGTCAGGAAATATTGCTAAATTCAGATGAGACATGCTGCTTTAAAACATCCTAGGAGAATTGACTTGTTGAACATTTGGAAACAAGGGCTTTAAATTTCAAGAAAGCATAGTGGTGGAAATGAGGCTTTCATGGTTCACAGTCCAGGTGATAATACTGTACCTGTTGTATCTTTTCACCATTGATTGTCAGTTCTACAAGGCAGGATGTGATTTGTAGGATCATTTTCTAAATATACAACAAACAGGAATCGTGTTAGGCATATACCATTGACTTAACAAGGAGAAAAATTTCTGCAGGAGAAAATTTTCTTCATATCACAATAACCCTCATGTAGCATATAAAGTGATTAGTTGTTGATGTTTCCTTAAGATGCACTTCCTGCTCTCAGGTTGGTGTCCTAAACAAAACACGAAATATTTTCCACAGGTGGGTACGAGTAGCTTACATACATATTCCTTGCTACTCAAGAGGCTGTGATCTGAGGATATCATTTGATTCAAATATAGACCAGGCAGATAACAATAAGGAATTCTTTTTTAAATTTTATTTTATTGTAAAGATGCTGTACAGAGGGGTTACAGTTACATGAGTAAGATAATGAGTACATTTCTAGTGGAGCATTGTTACTCCGTCTTCTATTTTTTTCTCCTTCTACTCCTTTCCTCCGACAACTTCCCACTTCTTCCCCTAAAGTTGTTGTAAAGTTCATTTCAAACAAGTGTATTGTGAGTCTTATTGTTGCAATGGGTCAACCTGTGTCCTTGTTTCAGCATGTTTTATTCCCTTTCCTAAATTAAATAAATGTATATACAAGATACAGGGTACCAAAATCAAATACAGTAACAACAGGGCATAAACCTAGGGGGAAGAACATACAAAAGAAACAAAATAATCACATACTACATTAAAAACAACAAGAAGAAAGAAAGACTTCTTGTATCCTTATCTTGGAGTTCATTCCATTTAACATCACCTTACATGGTCATAGCTTTTGAGCTTTTGAGTTTTTCTGCTCATCTGCTCATCTAATGAGATTATCCTAGATGTATACTAATTATAAATAATGGAAACTCTTATTGGCAGTTAACCATCAAAAATCTCGACATGGAGGTAAGGCTCAAGTGATAGACCAGTCTTATTAGAAAAAAAAAGCCATGAGTTCAAGCCCCAGTACTGTAAATATTCATAACAAACTAGACAATGGAGAAATTGTGGATTGGTGGGAGCAGTGCATACAATGAGTCAGGACAGTACGCATTGACTTCTGGCTTGAGGAAGACTGGAAGGAAACAGTTAGGGAAGGATAATTGTTATTTTCAAGGGTTTTGGGTTTGTTTGTTTCCAGTCTTGTGCTTGAACTCAGGGTCTGGGTGCTGTCCCTGAGCCTCTGTGCTCAAGGCTAGCACTCTTACCACTGAGCCACAGGGCCAATTCCAGCTTTTTCTGGGTAGTTTATTGGAGATAAAAGTCTCATGGACTTTTTTGCCAGGGCTGTCTTTGAATGGTGTTGCTCAGTCCTCAGCCTCTTGAGTAGCTAGGATTACAGGTGTGAGTCACCAGCACCTGGCTATTGTCATCTTTTTATAAAAGAAAAGTAATAGATAAAGCGTCTCTGACTCAAAAACTGTAATAATTTTTCAGTTTATATGGCTTTTTACTGATGTTATGGTAGACAATTTTTCCCATTCTTCTTTGTTCATGCTTCATATTTGTATGATAGACCCTAGTTTCATTAGTCCTACCCTAGGCTCTGAGTTCAAGATCCAGGACTGTCATAAAAAAATAATGAAGAACTGGAAGCTGTAAGTGTGATATTCTTGTGTATGTAGAAACATATAGCGTTTTAATTAAATTCACAGTTCCTCTCCAAATACCTTTGCACCAAAATAAGCAATGTAAATATGACTATGTGGTTGTAAATGTTGATCTTATTTGAATGTAAGCACAGTGATCCCCATTTATTCCTGGAATAAGCATCCAAAGTCCTCAATGTGTATTTGAAACTGTGTATAGCAACAGATATACTGTTGCTTTAATGTTTCTTATACATATGTTTATATTTACTTTTATTTATAATTTAGGTACACTAAGAGATTAACAACATTCATCAGTCAAGTTTTTCCTATATAGAACAGCACACACTTATACACACGTATATGCACACACGTGTGCGCGTGCGCACACACACACTCACACACACACACACACACATACACACACACACACACACATGGGGGCCGTGTCCCACATATGGCCATCTTCCAGCTAGACAGGGAAAGTAGAGATCTCAGAAGAAGGTGATTGTTGATGTAGATCTATTCCAAAGCTGAAGCCTGGCAGCTTCCTGGAGAGTCACTGGTGAAAATCTACTTTCAAAGGCTGAATAATCTAGAGCCTAAGAGCAGCAGTAAGAAACACAACTTCTCGCCAGGCACTGGTGGCTCACGCCTGTAATCCTAGCTACTCAGGAGGCTGAGATCTGAGGATTACAGTTCAAAAAAAGAAGCACAACTTCTCAACAAAGAATTCTGTTTGTATACAAAAGCCATTTTGCCACTTGTTTTGTGTTCTCTTGGAGCCTTCAGCTTATGGATGGCACCATCCTCATTCCAGTCAGGTTTCTCCTCAGTTCACCGATCTACATATCAATCTTCTCTGCAAACACCCTTTTAGACAGAGTTCATGGTGAGCTTTGAAAATTTGCTAGACATGTCACTTAAAATAATAACTCTAAAGAATGTACTCTGTAATTTCTCTATAGTGTACCCATATTGGCACCATCACTATTCAAATGCTTTAGGATGATTAAGTAAAATAAAGGTTACATACTCACAGCATGACAACACTACAACAGTTGATCTGATAACTAACATGACTGCTAAGTGAATAGCTGGTGGGCAATAAAATGATTGACAGCTGGACAGGCTAAAGTAAAATAATGAAAGACTTCAATACACTACTCAGAAGTAACAAACATTTCAAACATTCATATTTATCTGATTAATTTTAAATAATATATGAATTATATATTTTTATTATTTTCCATATGTATCTTCCAAGTATATTTCCCTGCAGATGACTGAAAGTGTTGAGTACCAAACTTCAAATAAAGGGGGACTGCTCTAATATGATTGGTCAAGTTAGATTTCAATCAGCTAACAAATCCATAGTACCAAGAGTAATTCAGTTATTATTAGATAGTTCCATTTGGTTTTGCACAACACCATATACAAAGTAAATGTGTTAATCCAGATTTGAGGATGCGCAAAGGCATGATATGGTGGTGAATAGAGCAAGTGAGGAGCTTCTTCCATTCACTGTTGCCAAAGCTGAGAACTTAGAAGTGAGGGGACGGGAAGGGTTGTAAGCAATGAGGAAGACTGATGAAAGTGATGATACTGGCATTTACTGTAACAACCACAAACAAGGCCACACTAAAGCTACCAGTTCAACTATATTTATCACAGTATTATTCACCATAGCTAAGACATGGAACCAACCCAGATGCCCCTTAGTAGATGAATGGATCAAGAAAATGTTATAAATATTACATATATGTATATATATATAATGTTTTATATATACATATATGTATATATATATATATATATATATATATATATATATGCTTCTATCAGAAAGAATGACACTGCCCTATTTGTAAGGAAATGGAAGGACTTGAAAAAAATCATATTGAGTGAAGTAAGCCAGACCCAAAGAAACATCGGTCCCATGGTTTCCCTCATTTGTAATAATTAGTACGCATCTAGGATAATTTTTATCAGATGAGCAGAATAGCTCAATATCCATGTACCTATAAGTTGATGCTAAGCAAAATGAACTCTGGACACAAGAGGTTTTTCTTTGTTGTTGTTCCCAATGTACTACATCATTTCTTTATTCTTTTGTGGTTTATCCTCTGTTTTCACTGAATTCTATTTTAGTACATTGAGTATTGTCTATATGTTTATCTGAACTAGGGAAGGGAAAGGGTACAACAAAATGGTGAGACAAAGGACAAAAGGGGAATCAATGCAACAGCCATACTCACAAGACAATATGTTGGAAATGATCTGTACAACTTGGGGGGAGGGTGGAGAGAGAGAAAGAGGGAGAAAAATGAGGGAAAGGGTAAGAAGTTAGAAGAGAACTGTAATCACTACCTTACCTATGTAACTGTAACCCCTCTGTACATCACCTGACCACAAAATTTTTAAAAAGAAAGAAAGGGATAACATTGATCAAGATGCATTTTATTTACAAGCTGACGGGTTGAATTGAACCCCTTTGTCCAATAGATTAAAGATAATTTTGAAAGGAAGCTGAAACTGCACCATAAAAGAATCCTCTACCCTGTGTGCCCTACTACAGATTATTGACTCTACATCTAGTTGGAATGGAAGCACAGTGATATTCCCATAGTACTAAACATGATGTAAAGCTCTTTCTGCAAGCCCAACCAGGAGATGCTAACTTTGTTAGTGTAAAATTCTGTGCATTGACATTGCCTATTCATAATGATGCTGGTTATCCAACCTATGAAATTTGTATGTGCTTATTTTGGAATTAAATCTAGGACTCTCCCAAGGAATCAGGTCCAAAATAAAGCACTTAAAACCAGAAAGTTTCTACATAACATAGGAGCATTAGGAAAAGTTAACAAATGACATATTTATGAGGTAGGAGGAATATTTAGACCAGGTCAAAACAATCAAGAAATCTGTATCTTACTCCAAATTTCCTCTAAGGAGTCCTAAATCATAGAGATCTAACAGAATCTTAATAATAATTCTTAGCCTTTCTGCTCCAAATTAAAGAAGCAGGTATGTCTGTGGGGTTTGCAATCTTAGTACACAGTGCACATGTTCAACAGGAATGCAATTAAGGGCCCTATGTGCCATTTCTTTACACTGAAGGTTATTAGACTAGCTCCTTAATTTCCATGTGTACTGTCCACACCGCTTTACTAGACTCCACAAAACTTACACAATGCCCACAAAATAAAGGTAATTACTGTCTTTTTCAGAGAACAGCTCTTATATTTTTGAGAAAAGTTAAAGTTTCATCTCTCAATGTTTCTCCTCCTTCATAGAGTATAAAATTACACTGAACAAACCAAGCAAATCCCATGCCTAAAATAGGAGGTAGAAATAAACTGGGAAAAGAAAGAATGAGAGAAAACAAAGTAATAGACAAGAAAAAGACACAGGAAATCCACCTAGAGAATAGAGATTTTACAAAGAATGAAAAGCAATTTACGTGAAGAATTCAGACCTATCTTGGGTTTGTATGAAAGTCTTGTCTTCAGATATAATGTTTGCTTTTAAAAATTAAGTTATTGTCTTTACCTATATCTTGTTATTGCATGTGCATTTAATGGATTAAATAATTCACTAAAGAACAAAATGGGCTTGTTTCCTCTGCTCTGTTAAATTTCAGTTAAGTATTCTATCAATCCACTGAAAATACTCCTAGAGGAATATTTTTATTTCTTTAGTTTATCCCAATGAAAGAAATATTGATTAAATTCTCAAACTGTGAACACATTGGGATCCACACAGGATCCTTACTGTTATATTTTTAAGTATAATTTAAGTGTGTTCCTAACTTTTATGTGCTGAAGCTAGAATGAAATAGTAGCCAGCAGATGTTCTAAACACTGGTGCAAGGAGAAGACTCTTTACCTCACTCAGTAACAAGGAAGTGTTCTGGGCAGGGGATGGATTAAAGAGGAGAACCAATGCAACAGTGATATACACAAGACAATATGTTGGAAATGATCTGTACAACTTGGGAGATGGGGAAGTGGCAGAGAGGGGAAGTAGGAGAAAAATGAGGGAAGGGGTAACAAGTTTGACAAAAAATGTACTTATTACCCTACTTACGTAACTGTAACCCCTCTGTACATCACCTTGACAACAAAAAAAGTAAATTTTAAAAATAAATTAAACATCATCTTGTTATTAAAAAGGTGATGTACAGAGAGGTTCCAGTTACATAAGTCAGGTAAGGAGGACATTTCTATTGGATAAAGTCAGCCCTTCCCTTGCTCTCTCCCAGGTTTTCCATCCTGTCCTCACCCACAGGTTTTATAATTCCTTTTCAACATAGTGTCTAGTGAGGAGCACTGCTGCATTTGTTCATCCTTTGTCCCTTCATTTCTGTGCCCCCTAACCCTCCCAAAGAGAGATAAGAAAAAAAGAAGATAAAAAGAAAAGAAGACAAAACCATCATTACTTCCTTCTGTTGCATTGCATTCAACTTTTTAAAGATCTATTCATTTAATTTCTGCTGCTATTTTTGTTTTCTACATGCTCATAAGAGGGAAACCTAACAAAGAAAGATAAAAATCCACTAGTGATAATTTGACCCTAGCCTTTAGCTGGGATTTAAAAATGAAAGAATACAAGGTAACTGTTGAGAAATTCTCAAAACAGCTTAGTACTGGCACAAGAACAGACCTAAGGACCAATGGAATAGAATTGAAAATCCAGAAATGAACCCAGAGACCTATAGCTGTACAATCTTCCATAAGGGAGCTAAAAAAATAGAATGGAAGAAAGACAGCCTCTTCAGTAAATGGTGCTGTCAAAATTGGTTAATCACCTGTAGAAAACTAAAGCTAGATCCTTGTATATCACCCTGCACCAGAATCAATTCCAAATAGATCAAAGTCCTCAGAGTCAAAGCAGACACCCTGATAACATAACAGGACGGAATAGGAGAAACCCTAGGTCTTCTGGGCACAGGCTGAAATTTTCTAAATAGAGACCCAGAAATACAACAAATCAAAGAAAGGTTGGACAAATGGGATTGCATGCAATGGACCAGTGTCTCATATTTAAAATATATCTCGAACTCAAATAATTAAATCCCCCAACAACAAATTCTCATAAAACAACTACTCAATAAATAAGTGGACTAAAGACTTAAAAGAGAAACTTCTCTGAAGAGGAAAGAAGGATGGCCAATAGACACATGAAGAAATGCTCAACCTCCCTAGCCATAAAAGAAATGCAAATAAA
>NW_012267268.1:10975620-10976739 GCF_000151885.1 Dipodomys ordii
ACTTGGAAAAAATTATATTAAGTGAAGTAAGCCAGGCCCAAAGAAACATAGGTCCCATGATTTCCTTTATTTGCAATAACTAGTATATGTCTGAGACAAGCACAAATGGTCAGGTAAGTTGATGTTAGGGAAATGAACCCCAAGATAAGTATTCAAATGTTTTTGCTTCATACAATTGTTTCTAACATATTTATAAGATGATTTCTTTGTTGCTTTGTATGTCCCTCCCCTACAGTATATCCCCTGCTTTAATTGTATTTGATGTTGTTATAATTTGTGGAGGGGAAGGCAAAAAACAATTTGTTTTAATAGGGATACAGGTGGACCCATTGCAACAATGAGATATACAAGATATTATGTCGAAAAACGAACTTTACAACTTTGGTGTGGGAGGGGAGGAAGGGAGGGGGAAGGGCACAGGGGGCAGAAGGAGAAGGATGGTAAAAGTATCCTCCTATTGACTTTAAGCACCATAGATTTGAATAACTAATTTGGGAAGAGGAAATTAACAAGATAGCACTTCTACATGATATAAAAAGAGAAATTTGGGGTGATGTGACATCTTTGAAGAGGGTAAAGTATAGAAAAGGAAAATCCAGCAGAATGGAGAAAGCCTAAGACACTAAAATCAGAGAAGATTCTGGAGCAGAGCTAGATAGGAGACAAAAATTTAGACTAAAGTTGGAAATTAACTGGATGTATTCCTGCATTTTTGGAAAAACTTCTTTTGTTTCCCTTAAAAATCTTCAAAGGAGGGTCTGGGAAGCTGGCTCAGTGGTAGAGCACTTGCCTTGCATACCTAAGGCCCTGGGTTCAATTCCTCAGCACCACATAAGCAAAAAGAAAAAAGCCAGAAGTGGCGCTGTGGCTGAAGTGGTACTGCGCTAGCCTTGAACTGAAGAGCTGAGGGACAGCGCCCAGGCCCAATAAATAAATGGGCTAAAGACTTACAGAGAAACTTCTTTGAAGAGGAAAGAAGGATGGCCAATAGACACATGAAGAAATGCTCAACCTCCCTAGCCATGGCATGATATGGTGGTGAATAGAGCAAGTGAGGAGCTTCTTCCATTCACTGTTGCCAAAGCTGAGAACTTAGAAGTGAGGGGACGGGAAGGGTTG
>NW_012267268.1:10976879-10982931 GCF_000151885.1 Dipodomys ordii
GCTGTGGCTGAAGTGGTACTGCGCTAGCCTTGAACTGAAGAGCTGAGGGACAGCGCCCAGGCCCAGAGTTCAGGCCCCACGACTGGACCAAAAAAAAAAAAAAATCTTCAAAGGAATCATTCTTATTTATATATTTGTTTAAATGAATTACTATAGTAAACCATTAAATAATAAATAGTGAAACACAGAAGAAACAATTGTGTGTCCATGAGGTTCCATGTAAAAAGATCAGAATTCTAGTGTGTGTTGGGGATATGGGTGGCAGTTTTGACTTCAGCTCTTTATGCTCAAGGCTGATACTCTACCACTTGAACCTCACATCATCTTCTGTTTTTTTGGGGGGTGGGATGGGTGTGGTTAATTAGTGATAAGGCTCCTATAACCTTTCTGCCTGGAATGTTTCCAACTGTGATCCTCAAAACTCAGCCCCTTGAATTATAACTCAGCTAGAATTATCAGTGTGAGCCAATGGCACTAGGTAAAAGTAACATATGGGAAAGCCAGGTCCTAATGATTGTCCACATCCTTTAGTAACCCATCTGAACTCCATAGGTTGCCTTGTTTGTATGTGTGAGAGAGCAAACAATTACCTGTGTGCATTTCCACTGACTACATTTTTCTCTGCCTAGTAACAGCAGCACATCATAATTATGGAAAAATGACTTTTGCCCTTGTCTCTGTTTCCTGAAGGAGCAGAGATGCCCCATCTCAAATACAGTGTTTGTTCTTAGTAGTCAATTTTATTTATCTACAACATTATATAGGCTATCCAGTCTACAACAGGAATAAAAAGTATGGCTTGTGAATTCAACTAATCCATGAGAAGACAGACCAGCATATATAAATAAGAAGCTGAGACTTGTCTGGATGTTTAGAGACAGAGCATAAGACTGCTTATTTGCAAAAAGATTTGGAGTTTTCTTCTCTTTTTTAAATCATATAAAAGTGGCATCTTAATTTTGAACGCTGTGGTTCTTCATCATATATTTCACGTGCTACATGTACAATTTTCTATTCAGCTTTTTCCAGTTATTAAGATGTGTGCTCTTCACCCTGAAAGTTTGAAGGCTGAGTGCCAAATGACTGTATAGCTCCTAGGAGATTCTTGTACCAGGCATATGATTCTTCTTGCTGCTTTTATATCTTAGCTTCTTTCTCTTTATAAAATTTCTTTATAAAACTACCTGTAAAATGCTAGTTTCTATGCAGCTGTGCCTTGCGTTGATACTATTTTTCTGGCTGAGAATAGAATGGCACTGATTGTTTGGCAACTGCAGAGTAAGGAAGAATTAACTATATGCTTTCTCTCCTGCATTTCTTTCCTCTAGTCCCCCTAACCTCTTTATTGCTCATTTCACACCTCTCTTTATTCATAAATTTGCTAAAAAGAAAAAAATAGATGAAGTCACATATATAAATTAGAGAAATGCAATGAGATAAGCACTGTAAGAGCACTGTATATAGCTGATGTTGGGATAAAAGGAACAAAGTCTAGTGCCTGGAATAACTGTCACAAGAAAATTCAAATAATAGATTAATCTATTATGGAATTATCAAATACGGATATTTGCTGGGAGAAGAAGACATCAAGTGACCTCAGATCATCAGCCCATGGTCTGGGGACTGCATGGCAGAAAGGCAAATAGATCCCAGAATCTTCAGCCTCTGTGTTCAGTTTGGCTTTCTCTTTTATTTAGGGTGCCATAGTAAGTTAATTTGGCTAAGCACTGCTGACAGATTAAGGATTTTTTACTACTGATATTGTATTGGATAATTCCAGACCCAATCTGCTATTTAGGATTTCCCCTCCTACATTTTGAAATAAGATCTTTACTGTGTATAACCCCTGCTTTCACTATATTTGATGTCAGTATAACTTGTGGAGGAGATGGGGAAAAACCAGTTGTTTAAGGATACAGGTGGATCTGATGCAACAATGAGAAGTACAAGTTGTCATGTCCAAAACGAGCTTTACAACGTCAGTGGGGGGGGGAGGGGAAGGGGGGGGGGGGGGGGGGGGGAAGGAGAAGGATTGGGATGGGGGGAGGGGGGAGGCTGGGAAGGGATGGGAAGGGTAAACAAAGGAGGAGGCTGCAATGCTTGGTAAGAAATGTACGCATTATCCTGCCCATGCAATTGTAACCCCTATGTACAGTTTGTTCACAAATAAAATAAAATAAAATTAAAAAAAAAAAGATCTTTACTGTGGCTAACACCAATGTCTTTTTAGATAATATTGTCCCACTAAGACTATATCAGATGATGCATCTTTGAGTGCTTGCTTTTTAGTATTGTTCTTCTCTGTGATATTTTCATTTATAAAGCAATCTCAATGAAAAAGAAGCGATGAGATTCCCTTGAGGCAATAATTTATTGTCAAGATAAAGCAATGCAACTTTATTTCTCTTAGCTGAGCATGCGCGGTATTTAAACAAGGCTCCACTTGGTATCTCAGTTTTAATATTTAATTCAGTTCTGAATTAACCTTTGATTCTCTCCTCTGTCATGTATTTGCCAAGTATAAAAAGGTTCAACTGTTTTCCCTCTTTCAAAGGTCATTTCTATATAAACCAACTATTTAATTCTCCTTAACTTAAAAAAAATAAAGTGGCTATTGCATTAGTAACAAATTACTTCAAATTGTTAAGAATTAGAAGTTTCTTAGATCTTTTGCTCAAGTTCTAACCTTTCCTCAAACTGGATGAGGTTGGAAAGCCTATGATGCTCTGTGGCTGGGTGTGTAGAAAGGACATCAAGGACAAAATAAGCACTGTATTCTTTTTGTTGATGTTTGTCCCTGGAATACGAATTTAAATCTGTTTATGTGGGCAAGACAAATGTCAGTCATATAATAGGGAAAGGTCAAAAAGGAAATGGAAACTCATCTACTCAAGAATATGTGGCCGCCAGGTAGGATCGCTTCATTCACAAGTCATAAAATGAGAGTGACAGAAACATAGAAGGCATATAATACAAGAAGGAATGCTTCAAATTAAAGGAAAAGGAAGATTTTTTCTGAGTTTTATATTCATAAATTCCTCCAGTTTAGATTTTTTCCACTTTTAACAAAGACCATAATCTTAGAACAAACTTTCTAATACTATGTAATTGCTAGAAAGCAATCATATGTAAATTATTTAAGTTGAAGATTAAAAGTCAACAACGTAAAGGCCTCAGGCAGCTGATCGCTCTACAACCAACAGTTTAAGCTGCTAAAGAAATGACTGAAGGAGTTCTTACACATTGGTTATCATGACATTCATATCATTGAGAGAGCTGATGAATTCATAAGAATTGAATTTACAAATGAGCAAAGAATTCTAAGTTTTTCAAGTCTCAGAACATTTGAGTTATTCTTTAAGATTACTAAAGAACCCAAAAGGTCTCAGAGAAAGTGCATGGTGTAGAAATATTTTGTTGATTTATTATGAGCTTAAACCTTGCAGTTCTCCATGCTTTAAGCTCTTGATCTGGTAAATGGAGATAACAGTACCTCTTTTCCCACCTCACAGAGTTCTTATACTGATCAATTGGTATTAGCTTTGTTAAATTACTTCACATACCCTCCACACTCTATTATGTCAGATAGTTGCTAGGATAGAGATGACCAGTGTTAAGTGTTTAAGAAAAGATTATGGAATCTATGATACTTAACAACTGAATAATGTTGACTTACGAGAAGGGAGGATAAATTTGAAGTTTCCCAGGCCAAATGGAAGGCAGATCTAGTATTTACAGCATCTCTCAAGATTGTGCATAAAAAGTAATAAAAATTTGGGGAAAGCAAATGAAATATTGAATATTAGCTTATATTGGGCTTATGGTATGGGGATAAGCAGAAATATGTAACAGAAAATTTCACATTGGAATGTGATGCTCACAGGACATGGTAAGGTAAAGGTAAAATTCTGGTAGTCATCATTTCATAAGGGTTGGCGAAAAGAATACCAATTCATGAAAATGAATAAAAGAGAAGATGCAGATTCCTGGTTCTCTATGTTGACTGAGCATCTAAATAACACACAAAGCTATTTTATTTTCATAAACTTCCATATTCATTTAAGCTTCCTGTACCTTAAGTCTTCTACTGTGGAAATTTCTCGATTTAATTAAGTGTCCATTCTATGATCATTGACACAAGAAAAAAGAATTGGGATAAAAATTGAGGTGAATAGAAAGTCACCAGGACAAACTTCTCTGCATTGAGTAGGAAATACAGATCATAACAGCCTGATCTGGAATGGCAGCATAAACAGAGACTTAGAACTTTCCAGCACCCTCTAATGTGTCAGAGGTATGACAGCAATCTGTGCATCCAGAATGCACTACAAGGTCTATAGGTCAAGGGTGAGTAGTTATATCAGAACACCAGAAACAATGACAATTATCAAAGAAAATTTAATTGACATACATGGGCAAACCAAAGGAAGAGACAAGACATCCTCATCCCATCTTCCCTGTATATATGTTCTACATTTAAATAGAGGAGAAAGAATTAGGGTCATGAGAAGAGATATGCATAATTACTAAGTATTCCCAATATAGTAGTGTTTTTAGATGGAGATTCCAGGAGGTCCAGTGGCTCATTTTACCTCAAGATTGAACAGGCAGGGCCTTGTAATAATGATATTCATTGTTGCTTAGAAGATAATCTTCTCTACAGAGCCCCTGTTTTTCTTTCCTGGAATCCAGGATTGCTACAAAGTATCTGCACAAGGAAACTCATCAGAGAAAATAGAAAATGGAGGCTGTGTGCCAAGCTGTTACCATGTTTGCAGGTAATTCATGAACCTAAAAGATCAGTGCTTTCTAGCAGAAGTAGCATTTAAATACCTGCTATAAAAACAGAAGAGAACAGGTGGGATGATTTAAGGGAGAAAAAAAGTATGAAAAGGCCTTTGACTTTCTTTTTAGTTGCAGTTTTATCCATTTTTTAATTAATTTATTTATTTTAATTATAGAGCACTTTTATTGACAAATTCATTTCAAAGGAAAGACTTAGAAAGGTCCATAAAGACAGATAAAAATAGTAAGTTACTACATATTGACTTTGGTTGAAAAATAGAAAAAAGGCGAGGATATAAAAAAGCTGAAGATCAAATTATACGCTACACATCTGGTCTTGGTGGTTTATTTATGCAATTCCAGCTACTCAAGAAGTAGGATTACAATGATCACAGTTCAAGACTAGACCAAGCAAAAGCAGGAAAAAGATATCTGAAATACGAATTCAAAGGGAAACTACATGAACTTGCCTTAATTGGTAGGAATGCCCTCCTTCCCCAAAAATAATTATCATAAAGTAAATAGAGCACACGTATGCAAGATCATCATTTCCATTTTTCCCTTTTCCCTTCTGACTTTTCCTTTTTCTTTACTTTTTCTTTTTTTATTGTGAAAATACAGTACAGAGGGGTTACAATTACATGAACAAGATAATGAGTACATTTCTTATCAAGCATTGTTGCCTCCTCCTTTGTTTCCCCTTACCCTCCCTTCCCATGACCTGCCCACCCCCACTCCAAAGTTGTAAAGTTTGTTTTTAGACATAACATCTTGTACATCTCATTGTTGCAATGGGTGCATCTGTATCCTTATTTAAACAATTTGTTTTTCCCATCCCCTCCACAACTTATACCAACATCAAATACAGTAAAAACAAGGGTTATACCGTGGGGGAGGGACATACAGAGCAACAAAGAAATATCTTAAAAATATGTTAGAAACAATAGCAAGAAAGAAAAAAACATTTGAGTCCTTAGCATATATCAGGCCTTGTGCAAAAGTGCTAATAAATATAAATTTTTAAGTTTTAGATATGAAGTCATAGCTAACATAAATACCTAATCTTTACTTATATGACATAAACTCTGACTAGGATGAACTTAATTTTAATTTATAAAATCTACAAAATCAAAACTATCAACCAGTTTCTCATGATTCATACCTGTAATCCTAACTACACAGGGGGCTGAGATCTGCAGAACACAGTTCAAGCCAGTGTATGCAGACAAATCTATTATTCTGTGTGTGTGTGTGTGTGTGTGTGTGT
>NW_012267268.1:10982981-10997009 GCF_000151885.1 Dipodomys ordii
TGTGTGTGTGTGTGTGTGTGTGTGTGTGTGTGTGTGTGTGTGTGTGTGTGTGGTCATGGAGCTTGAACTCTGGGCCTGGGTGCTGTGCTTCAGCTCGTCCAGCTCAAGGTTAGTGCTCTACCACTTGAGCCATAGCACCACTTAGGCTTTTTCTGCTTATGTGGTACTGAAGAATCGAACCCAGGCCCTCATGCATGCAAGGCAAGCACTCTACTACTGAGCCACAGAGCCACTTTCAACCTTTTCTGTATATGTGGTACTGAGGAATTGAACCCAGGGCTTATGCATTTGAGGTGAGCACTCCACCACTGAGTCACATTCCCAGCCTATGAGATTTTTATTATCTTCTAACCAACAAAAAGGCAGAAGAAGCACTGTGGCTCCAGGGGAAGAGTGCTAGCCTTAAGTGAAAATGCTCAGGGACAGCATTCAGGCCCTGAGTTCAAACTCTAGTTCAGGAATATACACAGATACACACACACACACACACACACACAGAGAGAGAGAGAGAGAGAGAGAGAGAGAGAGAAATCTGTCATAACATTCATAAATAAAACCCTGTGCATAGACACATGTGCATACTTGCAAACACAAGTCATACCTAGGATTTTTCTAGGCTAGGATTTGACCTTACACTCTCTAAGTCTGAGGCTCATACTTGTAATTGCTAAGCTCATGATTCCCAAATGGGAACCGAAGTGTTCCTGAACAATAAAGCAGACTTCTGTGACCACTATAGGGTATCTTTAACTTTTGAGAGAAGCAGACTGGCCCTCAACATCTGTGAGGCCATGTAGGGACTATTTCCTGAGGCAGTGAGGATCTTCTACTTTAGAACTAGACATCCTGGTCCCATTGATATGAGCCTATGTTTTCAATATTTGAAGAGAGAGAGAGAGAGAGACAGACAGACAGAGAAAAAGACAGAGACAGAAGGATG
This sequence comes from Dipodomys ordii, assembly GCF_000151885.1. NCBI lineage: Eukaryota > Metazoa > Chordata > Mammalia > Rodentia > Heteromyidae > Dipodomys > Dipodomys ordii. The sequence continues at coordinate 10,983,922 of NW_012267268.1, forward strand.
AAATCTGAGTAGCATAGTCTGTGAGAATGTTTTATCCAATTAATCAGAAAAAGACAGGGAGTGAAGATGTAGTTTAGGTGGTAGAGAGCTATCCTTGAGCTAACCAAGAGCAAGAAGCCTTGAGTTCAAGTCTCAGTACTAGCACAAAACAAACAATAATCAAATGAGTGCTTAATGAAAACCATTGTGAAATAAAATGAGATCATAATGGCAAACTATGATTCCAAGGTTTAAAAGTTGTCAAATTCCTATTCTACTAAGTAATTTATATTTTAATAATAAAATAATGTTCAAAATCACTTAACTTAATCTTTTAACAGAGACAAAGTTTCTAGGGTATAAGTATACATGAACTCTTTAAAATGTTATTGATGTAATAAATGACACTGTGAGGTAATTCTTCTGACCAAGGCATCAATGCAAAAGTCACTGAGACACTGCCACCATGGGGAAGCAGCAAAACTGATAAATTCTATTCTATACTGCTAAGGAAAACCAGATAATCCATTCACAAGTAGAGAACCAGCCTTGGAAAAGAGATAAACAAACCTTATTTTTTGACAAAAAAAGTAAATAGAAGCAAAATAAGTGCATCACCACTTCCAACTAAAAGCAACAGAATTTAAAGTAGCTGGTCTGTTTGGCCTCAAAATGTAGAACATAAGGTTATCTCTGAACATCAATAGAATTGAGTTAATGGGTTGGTAAAGTTGAAACAAGTTTCAAAGTATAAAGTTATCAGTGATCTGTAATCGTTTGTACAGCTAACATAGTAGTATATATTCTTAGTTAATGTTTACTATTCTCAATTTGTTTTGCTTGGACAAGCATTTTTCCTTGCAACTTTTGAAGAAATAAATGAGAAGAAAAATAAACCTATGATTTCAAGGTATATCTGATATGCAGTACATCTAGCTCTGTAAAAGTGCACATGCTCATGCATATATTCTGCTTAAATTAATAAATCCGAAGGAGCTGGTTTCTGTGAGATGTAGGTACTCTGGGACTTTCAGGAAGTATCTACAATGGTGGTGCTAAAGTAGACTGGGTAAATACATATTTTTAAACCGGCAATTTGGCAGCTCTCTCAAAATAACCTTTGACACTTATCACCCAACCTCTCCATGAGACTCTTGGTAACTTGACAGGGTACAGACTTCTTCCTCTAGGTGTTTTATTTGAGGTTTAAGAAAATGCCTGTGAGAATTAGAAATAGAAACCAAAAATAGCTATTCAACAGAAAGCATAGCCTGTGCTCAAAGAAATTACAGGAGGATCATGAAGATAAATGTCTTAGACTCAGAAGTAAGATTATGTCCTGTTTTAATAAATCTTTTATCCAGATGGCTCAGTTGGCTTTGTGCCTTACTTGATTTGTTTTTTCAATGTTTCAATGTTTCCTAAAAATAAAATATCTATTATTTAACCTAGCCTTTAAAATATTCAACTTAAGCTGTCATTGCAACTATTGGAATGATGGGAAAGTGAAGAGGCATCATTGAATTCAAAAATAACATTTGTTGGATAAATAGATGTGCAAGCCTTAATGAGTGGTTTAACATCTTTGTGTCTCATTTTATTTCTTATTACAAAGAATGAGGCGGAATTTTTGGGGGGATAGGGACATCATGGGGCTTGAATTCTGGGCCTGGGCACTTGTCCCTGAGCTCTTCAGCTCAAGGCTAGCACTCTACCACTTGAGACATAGCACCACTTCCCCCTTTCTGGTGGTTAATTGGAGATAAGAGTCTCACAGACTTTCCTACCCAGACTGGCTTTGAACCATGGTCCTCAGATCTCAGGCTCCTGAGTGGCTAGGATTACAGGTGTGAGCCACTGGCTCCTGGCTTCAGAAATTTTGCTTCTAGGAAAATGTGTTATTTGTCCCCCAATGGTTCACATATGGGAGGCTTGATGCCAAGTTTGTTAGTGCTGACATGGTCGAACTTTACATTAACATGTAGTGCAAAACCATGAATGAATTTTACTGTCATGAATGGATTAAAGCTGTCTTGTTGAGTGGGATGGGTTTCATGGGGGTGAATTAGCTCATCACCCCAAATGCGTTGTTATAAAGTGATCCCACTCTATGTGCCTGTCTCCTTCAGAATAGAGCTGGTGTCCTCTCAGTTCTTCTATCCTATTCTGAAATAGGTAAGAGGCCTCCTGCCAGAATACCAAGATCATGTGTTTTGGGCCCACTAGCCACCATAATTAACTATTTTCCAAATAATCCTCTCCTGATTTAAAAAGTACATAGTATCTGGCATTTTGTTTTAGCAACACAGAACAGACTAATTGAATGTGTGTCTTGTGTCTTTATTTCTACTATTTTACTGCCAAGTGCTAAAATCAAAACAAAATATGTTCTGTGTATATGTGAACATAACCTAGGAAGACTAATGTATAGACTGAAGAAAGGAGTTGAACTAGAGATCTCAAGACACAAGGAATAAATAGCATGACATTGAGGCCCCTGAATTTCTTTTATGCCTTAAATTTCTCAGACATGGATGGATTAAGCTGGTTACCAAGAAATACTGTAAGTGCACAAAGAAAAAGCCCCAACAAAAACCTTGCTCTATAGCCAAGATGTAGGGAAAAATGGTTTTTCTTTCTTGCTATTGTTTCTAACATACTTATAATATGATGTCTTTGTTGCTTTGTATGTCCCTCTCCCACGGTATAACCCCTGTTTTCACTGTATTTGATGTTGGTATAATTTGTGGAGGGGAAAGGAAAAAAATTGTTTAAATAGGGATACAGGTGGACCCATTGCAACAATGAGATGTACAAGACGTTCTGTTGAAAAATGAACTTTAAGACTTTGGCATGGGGGGAGAGATGGGAAGGAATGGTAAGGGTAAACAAAGGAGGAGGCAACAATGCTTGATAAGAAATGTTTGATGTCGGTATAATTTGTGGAGGGGAAGGAAAAAAACAACTCATTTAAATAGGGATACAGGTGGACCCATTGCAACAATGAGATGTACAAGTTGTTATGTCGAAATGAACTTTATAACTTTGGTGGTGGGGGGGGAGGAGGGTTGGGTGGGAGGATGAGTGGAAGGCTGGGAAGGGATAGCAAGGGGAAACAAAGGAGGAGGCTACAATGCTTGATAAGAAATATACTCATTATCTTGTCCATGTAATTGTAACCCCTTTGTACAGTATTTTCACAATAAAAAAGAAAGAAATGTACTCATTACCTTGCTCATGTAATTGTAACCTCTCTGTATGGTATTTTCACAATTTAAAAAAATAGGAAAAAAAAGAATTTAAAAATATAGCCAGCAGTCACGTCAGACAGCAACTACTCTAAACTATGTGAACATTATACTCTAATTGTGTCTCTCCTTACCACTCAACTAGAGCTGACGGGATAGCTTCTGCATCCATTCTGTCCATATGATCACAAAGCATCCCAAACTGCTCCATAGTGGCTCCAGAGAAAATTGGATAGAAACAAAGGCACCCATCCTGGTGGGTAGTAACACACACTTCTCTTTCTGGAATAAATGTAGACCACATTGGATTCCTGGACTTTCTGCCACATCAAACGGTGATACATACACTCTTTCAAGCTGGAGTGCTATGTTTGGAGACCTGGTATAGACTTCAAATTGGGTCTATGTCCAGCAGTGAGGAAGCAAAACCCATACTGTTGGAGAAAAAGTAACAAGGTTCCTTGTCCCAGAAAGGTGATATCCATGAGCTCTCCTAGGGGTTAGAAACCCCACTTCCACCCAGAGGTAATGAGATACCCATCTTCCATCTTCACACCCCATGGAAGGCTCAGTGGATGATTGGATTTCAAACACCAGGTGGATATGATAAAAATAAAGTCATCAAATACAATTTAGAATCTCAGAACATAAATCTTCCATGTCCATATTATATGTAAAAAAATCAAGCATACCAAGAATTAGTAGAATGTTCATTTGAATAAGAGGAATAATAAACAGGTGGCCTCCATTCCCTGTCTCTGCTACAATAAGCTATCAGAAATTTAGTCTCTTTAAACAAACAATAATACTGACAGACGATTAGGTAGTTCAGATGTCCAAACTGGCTCTGGTCCAGTTTACAATGTGTTGACAGGACTACAGACTTAAAGGGTGTTGGGAAGGAACCTATTTCTTCTTGTTCCAACTTCTAGAAGTTTGTCTGCAATCCTTGGCTTGTATTCTCTTTTCATATTCAAAGCCAGCAATGGCCAGTTGTGCCTTTTTATGTCTCCTTTCTCTGACCCTCAATTTTTGCCTTCTCCTTCTGTAGTACCAGGCCGAAGACTCCCCAAAGTCCACCAGGGAGCCATCACCACTGTAAGTGCATGAGAGTTGTTTATTACAGCTCCAGCTGGACTCACAACCCTTCCTGAAGAAACAGGTTGGAAATTGTGAGCCCCGACCCCATGTCCAGCAAGGTTTTTATTGAGTATTTAGCAGGGGGAAGGATCATTTGAACATTTGTTACGTGTTTGGTGGATGAATCTTGTCTCAAGCCCATAGGTTGAGGTATGATCATTTCCAGTAAGGGCAGGGTCTTTCTAGCTTAGCAGTTATAGGATAGAATAAATCATACATAACAAGCATATCATTGGTTGGATAAGTGGGGCTAACCACAGGAATGCTGAATTATGTCTTGTCCTAAATTGTTTCTTGACAGAGTTGAGAAGGGTGATCAGTCAGGGCTGTCTCAAATTCCTGGATTCGTCAGGGCAGCCTGATTCCTTAATAATTCCTACTGTTATCTTGCCTTAACACTTATTTTCCAGTAGCATATGACAAATGTTTTACTTATAGTTTTGTCTGAAATTACTGCTAAACTTATTTCTGGTCTGGTCTCTCACTTCCACTAATGAGGACTTTGTGGTTTCATGGGGGATCCTCCAGACCATCTAGAAGCATCTTTTCATTGGGTTATCAGCTGGTTAGAGCACTTAATTCCACCTGCAACCTTCATTTTCTTTGTCACATAACTAAGACATTCCCAGCTTCTAGGGATTAACACATTGATACCTTTTTGTTTGTTTGTTTGTTTTCTCCTCTAGTTCTGGGGATCTATCCCAAGGCCTCGAGTTTGCTAAGTGCATTCTCTACAATTGAGTGATATCTGTAGCCTAAGATATAGATGCCTTTATGAGAAGATGCCATTTTTCTTCTTCTAAGAGAAAAGGCATAAAATATTAGAAATCTTTTTGTAAATTCTCAAGATTATTTTCTTTAGTCCTCAATACCTTTGCTGAGTTGGTAATTAATTGTAAGCTTTATGATGTATCTATGTTTTCCCCATAATTCACAACAAGGAACTGAGCATATGTTCTTTCTCCTAGCTGATCTATGGAGCTTCTTTCCTTCATGGTAAGTTTTCTCAATTAAATATAAATCTAACCAAGCCATAAATACAGAATAAAACTGGACTCCTTATTCAAGATAAATGTATACTCCTATTGTAAGGTATAGTAAATAGGTGGGTTTCATTAGGTAGTTGATGAAGAGATCACCATGCACTATTCAGGCAGGAGAAGAAGTTTGTTTACCAAACTGCTGCCCCCACTGTGCATGGTGGAGAAGCATGGCTATAAAGGAAAGGGGCTACTCACTCCTGGGCCAAGACTTATCTGGGCCAGGGACAGGAAGAGGTGTGACCAGGTGGGGGAAAGGTGTGACCACAGTGGATCTGGGTGTGACCTCAGGATCTGAGACCCTTCTCAGGTTAGATGGGAGGCATGTAATTGGAGGTGGCCCAGGATGTGACCCAGGAGGAGGGGAAGGTGACTGTTTCCAGGTCTGCCAGTTAACTGGGTAACAGATACTGGGTGGAGACTTAGCCAAGAGGTAGGGAGGTGTCCCTGTGCAGACCTTACACCTATGTGGGCTTCCTGGTGAAAGCACTCTGAAACCTGTTGTAACTGACTTGAGCTGCCAGTTCCCTTGTAGATTTTATTACTATTTTCCTAAAATACATTTTCCTAAATATCAATAATAACAATTGCAATACAATAAAGCACATTTCTAGCTGGTGCTTTTGACTCATGTTTGTAATCTTACCCATTCAGGAGGAGGCTGAAATGTAAGAACCAGGTTCAAAGCCAGCCTCCTCAGGAAAACCTTGAGACTCAGATCTTTTATCACTAGACCCTTACCTCTTATCTCTGGATTCTTTTTTTTAATAAGTCTTTTATTGTGAAAATACCATACGGAGGGGTTATAATCACATGAGCAAGGTAATGAGTGCATTTCTTATCAAGTATTGTTGCCTCCTCCTTTGTTTTTCCCCTATCATCCCTTCCCTCCCATGTCCACAACTACATTCCTCTCCTTACCCCCCCTGCACCCCCCTCTCCCCTCCAAAGCCTAAATTGTAAAGTTCATTTTTTGACATCTCATTGTTGCAGTGGGTTAACCTGTATCCTTATTTAAACAATTTGTTTTTTCCCTTTTGCTCCCCAAATTATACCAACATCAAATACAGTGAAAACAGGGGTTATACCATGGGGGAGGGACATACAAAGCAACCAAAATTAAATCACATGGTACCTTATAAATACATTAGAAACACTAGCAAGAAAGAAAAAAAAACTTGTGCCCTTCTCCAGTTAACTACCCATAAAAATACTGGTTACTGTGTAGAGTTGCCAAATGAACCTTTTTCAGAGCTCATTGACCTGTCAACGTGTGCTTGACTAACCTACTTATTCAGTACTTTTAAAGAGCTTGATTCTCAGGTCCAGAACCAGTAGAGCTGTGACAAGATCCACAAAACTACAGGCAAGCTTTCATTAGAAAGTCTGATGGAGCCAGGCCAAGATGTTGAGCATATCAGGCTGTGGTTCTCTGAAAAGGGTGAGAAATCTAGGAAAGATTCTTACCAGTAGTTCTCACCCTTAGAAACAAGGGATTCAAACCAACAGTGCGTGTTGTTGACTGAAAGGTTGTTTCTATGCAGCTAAATGTAAAATGTGTTTGAAGCTGTTTGAAGCCATAGTCTCCATTTGTGTCCTTATTTGTTTTGTAGCAGTAAAAGAGGTGATTAAAACCTGCTTTTGCTGGACTTCTGAATTAACTAAAATCAGGAGAAAAGTTTGGTACCTTTGCCTCCATTTTGCATATCTCAGCTCTAAGCCATTTTCTCTACAGTCATATTGGAATCAACTTGGTATCTGTGGAGAACAGGACTTACCCCTTATTCAAGGGAGAACTCAGTGTAATTTCTCAGAAAGCCAAATCGAAGTTCATTAAAGTCAAACACCAGGAAGTGAGTACTGGAAAAGGATAGGGTGGGGTGAAGGAAAAAGGTGGTAAAGGAATGAAGAAGAGAAGAGGAGAAAATGCAGACAAGAATCCAGTGAATAGTGTTCCAAGTTAAGATGAATAAGAGAAGGGATGGTTAGGGGAGGGATAGTTGAGAACGTAAAAGGAGTAACATTGATCCAGATGCAATGTTTATAAATTGCTTTGTTAAATGCTAACTCTTTTGCACAATTATTTCAAGATACCTTAAAATAATATTGTGTAAAATTTGTAATAATAATAATGATAATAATATCTTTATAGAGGAGAAAAGTACAAGAATAGATGGAATCTTCTTGGAAAAGAACACCTACCAGGCAATGCTGAGTTGTTTATCCTGACCTGTTATGACAAAAATAGCAGCTTAGGAGATGATGATCAACTGGGCCCAATCTATGACTCGGGCAATTTATGCATAATTTTTCCCTTATCCCGAGTTCCCTATTTAAGCATATACTTTATCTGTCTCCCAAAGGTGACTGAAGATAAGCTGAAGCGATGTCTTCCTATGGCATGCTCATGACATGCAATAACATCTTTCTTTGGCCTTTGCCATGTCTCCTTATTTGACATGTAGAGCAAGTGGCAAGACTAGACTTATGAAATCCTGGAGTTAGGATGAAAGGATGAAATCCTCGGTTTCAAAAACACAAAATAGGTATGATTCATGCAAGATTACTTCCTAACATATGATCATTCAGTCTTGCTTTTGGGTGGTCCTAAGTACCTCAGTACTTGGAACTGGTTTTCTTCCATTTCTTCTTTTCCTACTTTTCTGTTGGTACCATTGATTTCTTACAAAGTAAGTATTTCCTTGCAATGGGAGATGACATGCCCTTCCCAAGCTCCCAACTCTGTTGAGCTTAGCCTAACTTCAGCAGGAGGAAGGTGATTCTGTTATATTCAGCTCTGTAAGAACAGAGCTGGTACTAGAGAGTTAGCATACACAGTGCCCTAAAGCTGTTAAAAGCAGACATTAGATTCTGATGCTACCTCCTGTATCAAAGGCAAGAGGAGAAAGCATGGACTCCACCATGTTAACCACCCTGTCACTCTTCTAGGTTGTTGAGAGCAAAGGGCAGGTGAAGGAGCTAAAAGCCATCTTGGTTAAGCTTTAAGACTCCAGAAGATTTGTTACACTAGGTTTCAGGTTAAAGGTCAACGGAAGAAGTCATCTCTCAACTTTCCCCAGTCACCAGCATCTATAGTTAGTTAAACAAGAAACCAGTGACTAATCTCCCCTTGGGAGTCCTAAAGGCATTTATCAGCCTTGTTATATGAACCTAGCTCAAAAGGATGGACTAAAATTAGCCTCTTTTTCTGAAAATATGTGGGCATTTCTACTGAACTCTCCTCAGAAGGTATAAGAAAAACAAAATGCAAGTATTAATGCTGCCTTGTTCTTCAATTCAAAGTAAAACAGAATTCGAGATATTAAAGCCAACACATCTCCCTTGTTAGGACCAGTAAACTTTGTAGACTGAATAGAGAAGGGCAAAAGATCTTCTGGCCACCAGTGTCCCTATCTGTTTAGAGTGAAAAAAACAACAAAGCTGAAACCAGAGGGTCTCAGCTAGAGCCCTGGCTAACAAGAACAACCATACCAGCATTGAACCAATACCAATAGAATCCTAGCATCCCTCTATAGCCCCATTTACAAGTCTGGCTGCCTCAGCAATAGTAAAAACTAAGCTTCCGGGGCTGGGAAGGTGGCTCAGTGGTAGAGCGCTTGCCTTGCATTCCTGAGGCCCTGGGTTCGATTTCTTAGCACCACATAAGCAAAAAGAAAAAAGCCGGAAGTGGTGCTGTGGCTCAAGTGGTAGAGTGCTAGCCTTGAGTTGAAGAGCTGAGGGACAGCGCCCAGGCCCAGAGTTCAGGCCCCACGACTGGACCCCCCCCCAAAAAAAAACAAAAAAAAAACAAAAAAACTAAGCTTCCTAAAAGCACTATCCACCTAGGTTTTCTGTGCAAACACAAATTGAGACATGATTGTCAGCAGTCATCACGCTATGATTTCTGGGATTTAATTTAGGAAATTGTGTGAACCCATAACCACCTGGGTAGCTTCTAGCCTCAGGAGAAAAGAGGCTAGAACAGAGAAGAGAAAACAGAAAGGAAAATGAAATGGAACCTCAGAGAATCTCAACAGTAGGATGAAAGATTACCTGGGAAGAGGAAAGAACATGGGAGCACTCAACTAGCTCCCTTTTAAACATGTTCCCCTCATTCCATCTCAGTCTAAGCCACCCAGCAATGATTCCTGCTCTAACCAAGGTATCACTAGTATTCTCTTCTCTGGAGTCAAATGAGCAAATCGTCAGGAATACCCCAGAAATAATAGAGTTACCAAGGGTAAGGTATAAGAGATATGGAAAATTACTTGACTTCTTCTTGGACTACTGTGGGTTGCATTTTATTTAAAGCTTTTGCACTGGCCAAAGGCAGATGGCACATTCCCCTGAGGGCTGTGAACAAACCTGAAGCCAAACAGAGGAAAGCGGAAAATCTAAAGCTCTCTATACCCTCATGTTCCCACTGCAACACCAGGCAAGCCAATTTCTGTTCCCAGACAATGACGCTCATGTTCCTTTATATGCCATCAGAAAAGAAGTCATCAAACTCCCATTTATTAATAGAGGATGGTTTCATGTGTTGCCCAGGGCTTTAGTGTCGATGTTTGCTTACATTTCAAAGTAATAGAGTCATTTATTTTCTTTATAGCTTCCCAGCAATTTTAGGTAACACTTTTATATCTCCTCTCTTGTGAAGACATCAGTGATTTTATTCAACCAATCCCAATGCTAGGGAAGGGAGATGGGCCCTTTCACAGAAACCATAAGGGAAATCACTGATAGTGATAGATTCCAAGTTCTTTCAAATTATACTTTTTATATTTTATTTTTCAAAGAAGCCTCAATGGACTTAAAAACTTCTATTGGGAATATAGAAAACCTAAAGAAAAGTTCTGAAAATATCAGAAAGGCAATCCTCCTGATTTAATTAGACAGAAGAAACTAGAAATTAAAGTTGGAAGAAATGTGTTACATCCCAAGGCCATTAAGTTCCTCAGATTTCCCCCCAGAAGTCCACAGTCATACAGAGTTCTCAATGAGATTTCTGAACTACAAATTGTGTAAGCTAATATTTTAATGGAAGCCCACCAGTGATTAATTTTGAGCGTCAGTAAATGAATCGTACCCCTGTTAACATGACCTTAGAAGTTCTTTCCCTCCTGGGCCCCACTATTTTTCCAGCCATTGCATAATTGCATAGGTTGTCACTTGCTTTTTGTTTTCTCTCTCAAGCTTACTAGACAGGTGGCTTTCCTACTTAAGCCACACTGTCAGACCTATTTTTTTTTTGTGACATTGTAGGTAGGATCTTTATTCCTGGGCGTGACTGGACTGTGATCCTCCTCTTTGTTCTTTCCCATGTTGCCAGGGTTGACAAGATGTGCCACTTTGCCAGCCATTATGATTTCCCTGTAGCTGAGGTAAAAAGCATATATCAACACATCCAGTCAGTCTTGTGAACTTTTCTATTTTATTCACTGGCTAGCTAGGTTAGAACCATCATCTCTTGTCTGTACGTTCCAAATCAAATTACAAGCTTGAGCCCCTTCTCCCAACTCAGGCTATCACTCTTTTTCCCCCCCAAAATCTCAATATTTTAAAATGCATTTTTTGTTATTATACAGAAGGGTTATAATTTCAGAAGTCAGATAAAGAGTATATTTCTTTTTGAACAATGACACCCCTTCCCTTGCTCTCTCCCAGGTTTTTCCTCTCATCCCCACCCACAAGTTGGATAGCTCATTTCAACATAGGGTCTAATGAGTATCACTGCTGCATTTGTTCACCCTATGTTCCACCATTTCTGTGTGCCCACTCTTGGCCTTCCAAAGACAGAAATGAACAAACAAGACAAAAGGAAATGAAAATAAAGCAGTGTCTACTGAGGAACTACTATGTCTTCAGTCTTGCTTTGGAGCAACAGTTAGTGCAATATATAAGAGTAAGAGCTATTCTTCCGAAAATGTCTCTTTTAACCTTCAGAATGGAAATAAATACATTTTATAAGATGATACACTATAGTAAATGTGGATTTTGTACCTAGAAATGATAATACATAAGTGTGAGTAGCTGATGCCTATTGTCACACTACTTGGGGTACTTGAGAATGTAATTTGTCCTCCACGGTAACCCTAAAATATATTGCTAAGCCACTTGGGGTCTACTATGATTCTTCTTGTCTTTAACCTGCAATCCAATTTAGATCATTCTCTTGGGTTCTTCCCTTTGCAGCCTAAATTCTAGGCAAATCAAAGGGCATTCAGACTCCTAGAGAGTTCAGGAGAAAGGTGAAAAAATAGTGCTTGTCCAATTTAGTAGAATTTAGGAGTAAGCACAAAGCAATTATGCAGTTGGAAAGGTCTCAGGTAGTTGGGGTCACCACCTCCAAAGCACCTCTCCTGCCATTTCTCCAAACATTTAATAATGATTGACTCCAAGGTTATTATTAAAGCAAGTCTAATTTTCCCTCATGTGTGTATTCTATTTAATAAAAAATGCATTGAAAACACCTGCTAATCATCTGCTTCAGCTAATTTAAAAAGAAAAGAATCAAATACTACTCTTACATTTTCTAATTAGATGAGTATTATGAGTTTTAATTAATGTCTTAATTAGATGCCATTATCTACTCTTGTTGCTGGTACATTATTTGAAACTAGAATTTGATTACTATATTTATATATTTTTTCTGTTATTATTATCATTTTTATTTTGTAGAGAAAATACAAGTAGCTGCTATCATTTAGCTGCTCTGAAGTTAAACAGTGCCTCTTCTAGGAGACACTTTCCACATTATGTTTTTCATAGTGTTTCAGACTAAATTTTTTCCATGAAGCTGTTTTTTTTGCATGAAACTCTGATCATTAAAGTTCATCCTGCCTGTGTTCCAGATCTCCCTGTGTTCTCTTTGGGCAATTCCACTGGTCTCACAATAGGTAACTAGTGAATGGCATCACTTTCTGATGGATAGTGAGGGTGCAGAAATGGGCAAAACATGATCAAAATGAGGAATAACCATGCTAAACAAGTCAATGAATAAGTTATCAGGATGACATAAGCAAAAGTTGCCATCTGACTCAAAAGCAGAATCTACTTTGCATTATATTGTAAAAGCATGCTAAGCCTGAAAATTAAACAGAAGTAGAAGCTGGGACCTAGTAATGGCTTCAGAAATATTTGATTATTCTCTTCCAATATAAGGCACAGAAGACAGTCATAGAGGAGTCAGTTTGAGGCAGAAATAAAAAGAAAGTTAACAAGAGAGATTACTATGATTACCTGGCATGGTAATTGTATAAAATAAGAAGTACCCTAGTCCAACTTTTACCTAGTGAGACTTCTTTTTTTTTATTATTGTGAAAATACCATACACAGGGGTTACAATTACATGGGCACATGAGTACATTTCTTATTATTATGATGTCTGGGGAGTTGAAACTGTATTTTGCAGAGACTTTAAAAATTAAGTTAGAACTACAAATTTGGTTTTAATTCAGCCAATTAGATAACTCTTGCATCTATTTTTAACTTCTTTTAAATACAAGTTTGGCTCATAGTCATATAATTGGCTTCAGTAATGGGACAGACTCCCAAACAGAGCTCTTCTCCTTTTTTTTTTTTTTTTGTTGTTGTTGGTCATGAGGCTTGAACTCTGGGCCTGAGTGCTGTCAATGCACTCTTCAGCTCAAGGCGAACGCTCTACCACTTGAGCCACAGCACC
>NW_012267268.1:10997329-11002816 GCF_000151885.1 Dipodomys ordii
CTGGGCCTGGGCGCTGTCCCTCAGCTCTTCAGCTCAAGGCTAGCGCTCTACCACTTGAGCCACAGCACCACTTCCGGCTTTTTTCTTTTTCTTTTTTGCTTATGTGGTGCTGAGGAAACGAACCCAGGGCCTCAGGCATGCAAGGCAAATGCTCTACCCCTGAGCCACCTTCTCAGTCTTAACTCCATTCTAATATCAACATTTTCTACCTTTAGTCATTATTTTGTAGTTAGTACTTATAATTTCCAGTTGTCTAATGGTACTTCTATATGGAAATATTCACTTTAATAATGTATTGTTAGATGCTAAAGCTATATATTACACCCAAAATAATAACATATATGAAAGGTGGTCTGTGCTGGCTAGAAAGCACTTTCATGTTGAGAATGATTAGGGAAATGAACTTTTGTCCAATTTTACAAATTAATTATATTATTAATATCTGAGATAGGCTAAACTTCTAGTTAGTGATATAATGACTATTGTTATTGTACCTTTGATTATAATATGTTTTAAACATAAAATAGTATGAATGGTATATGTCCCCAATATACAGAAATGAGACTCAAAATTTTTCAGATCAACATAATCAATTTTGCTTTATCTATATCATCAGACAGTCTCCCCACTTTTCAATATTTGGAAAAAAATCTTAAAGAACATCATATCATCAATATACATATCATCAAATATTCCTAAAAGGTCACAAACCAATGAATATATTTTTCTTTTAAATATAGCTATGTTACTATGATCAAATCCATAACTTTATTAACTGAAAACATTTAATTTTATCAGTAATTTTTAAAGTATTTACATGTTTCTGGTGGTCATTTTCTGAAAGTTTGCTTCTTTACATTTATATTTTAGGCCATTAGCTTATGTGAATTTTAAGTTGCAACCTTTCCACTTTTTCTTTTCTTGGCAACTATGTGTCAGAAAAAACCTATTTGTGATGCAAAGTTTCTCTGGTTATCCCTCTGGTCTCAGCACACATTTTGTCTGTTCCTACAAATTGATGTTTACATTTAATGAACTGTTTGGAATTTGGCAAGGATAATTCATAGAAAGGTTGTATATTTCCACAAGACACACACTTTCTAGCTGGCTACCTTGGAGGTAAGTTTATTCCTCTATACACCAATGATTAATTTGTATATTCATCAGTATATTGGAGAGTGAAAAAATATATTAATTACATCTCTTTTTTGTACATTACTTTGAATGCTTTGCTAAAAGAAACTATTCTTTGGAGATCTTGACATCTAGTACATAAAGGCAACAAATAATATGATAGGTAGGTAGGTAGGTAGGTAGATAGATAGATAGACAAATCTTTATCCATTTTTTGCGTATCCTATGAATGAATTCTTGGATTTATTTGTCAAGTATATCTAGACTTATTCTTCATTCATGTTTAGTGTGCCCAATCTTCAGCCAGTTGATTACTGAATAACACTGATGAAATATTCTTAGTCTCTGAAAGCATCTTGATATCTGATTGGACTAGAAGTTCTGAGTTCATCTTTTCCTGTTTGCAATCTGAACCTTTCTCCAAGGACTCTTGGCTCATTTTACTAGGAATAGCATTTAAGAGCATAAGTCTCAGCTTTGGGTTAATGGTTCACAATTGTAATCCTAGCTACTCAGGAGGTTGAGCTGTAAGGATTAGGGTTCAAAGTCAGCCCAAGTAGAAAATCCATGAGACACTTATCTCCAATTAACCAGCATAAAAGCTGGAAGTAGCATTATGGCTCAAATGGTAAAACACCAGCTTTGTGTGAAAAGGCCAAGTTAAGAGTGTAAAGCAGTGAATTCAAGCCCAAATAACAAAGAAAGAAAAAAGAAAGAAAACAATAAAAAAGAAAGAAAGAAGGAAGGAAAGCAAGCGAGAAAGAAGGAAAGCAAAGAGAAAGCAAGCAAGCAAACAAGCTTATTTTCATTGGCTTGTTTATTTCTTCATATGTGTTTTCCAGGAAAGAGCTAGAAAATGTGACGTTTGTTTCAGAACTAAAATACATCAGAAATTCATACTGGTATTTCCAATTCAAGTTCAGGAGTGCATGGTCATTATGCATAGTCTTACCTATACCTGTTATCTCCCTTATCCTGATCATCAAAAGTTAGGAAAATTACTCACTGAATTATCCCATAGCACTTTTGCACCAGCTCTGGACAATAGTACCAAGGGGAGGCCATCCGCTGTTTAGTTATATCTATGCTCTTTCTTCTTTTTTGAAGATGGAAGTGTGTACTGTATGTGTACACACTTAAGCAAACAACAGAAAATTATTCTGCTATAATAAACTACCTATATTTCTCCACTTTACTATCCTTCCTTTATACTATGTGCAGTTTGACTCACAGTAGAATAGAAAGCATTGCTCATTCACTTTTACAGCTTATCTGAGTGCTTTCTATTGACTGACGGTATTCATTCACCAGTTGCTTAACAATGAGGTCTTGGATTCTGCCTATTCTTTGATTTTACAGTGATTTCTCTAAAATGTGTCTTGTGCACATACTCTGTAACAGATACGTTGAATGTGAAATACTTAGGTCAAAGAGTAAATGATCATATAAGCCTGCAAAATGCTGCCACTTCCCAAGGCAAAGTTATTGTATCATTTTCTTTATTTTGTCAGTCATGGTTTTGTCAGCTCAAGGTTAGCACTTGAGACTCTACCACTTGAGACAGCACCAGTTGCATTTTTTTTCTGTTTATGTGGTGCTGAGGAATCGAACCCAGGGCCTCATGAATGCAAGGCAAGCACTCTACCACTGAACCACCTTCCCAGCCCTATCATTTTCATTTTTACTGGCACTATTTTCCTGTAGTTTAATTAACAAAGCCTATTGTCAACTTCTGGACTTTGCCAGCATTTTACATAATAGAGAGTCTTTCACATTTTCTTTTCATACCCCACTAGGAAAAATTTTGTGTATGATTAAAGTTGGCCTATCTCTCTTTATAAAATGCATATCTGAAGCTCCATCCATTTTTCTATGTTGATAATTATTTTAATATTCTAATTTCTTTCAGAAGATTACATTTGTAAATAAATCATATAGACTCCTTGTCAATGAAAAAGTAATAAATAACATCAAGCTTCACTGACACATAAAAATCACCATTATCACTGCTATTGAGAAGAAATGAAAGACAAACACTAATGAACCACATTTTCTAGAAAGTAAGATAAACTAGGATGCAAAAGCAAAGACATGTAATTACAAAGCTTTTGAGTTTATGGTTGCTTAAATTTACAAAGTAAGAGATGCAGTTTGCCAAGTAGAAGAGCAAGAATTCCCAAGGGAGGGCTCTGATCACAATGGTTTATGTTTTATGGACCCTAGAAGAAGGCCAAATAATGATATGTGGTTCTTTTCCCTCTTTCCATTAGAGAAAATGATTGGAATATGGAGGACAGGGTCACAGGGGAAGCAATAAAATGTTTGTAAGAAGAGAAGGTAATTGAAATCTACAAAAGTATCTGCAGTTCTGTCAAATGATCATGGTATGGGTGATGCAAGAAAACAGAATACTCAGATAAAAAGCCATTTATCCTCAAGCAAGTCATCATAAATGTTTCTGAAGTTTCAAACCTCATTAATACAGATAGGTTTATTTATGAGTTAAATAGAAATTTTGGGGGAAAACCCAGAAAGACAAAGGCCTATTAGAGTTTTAATTTAGATTGGAAAGGAGCTTGTTCTTATTTCTTTGAATTTAATACCTAAATAAAAAGTTTATTTCTTGCTTTATAAAAATTAGAGAATTGGATATTAAAAATAACTTCTAGGACCACCTAAGGAAGAATCACTAACCTTTTTGTTAGCCTTGAAAATATTACATATTGAATCAATGTGCTATTTGGGATTGGAAATGGAAGGTCTTTCCCAAATGTAATGTTTTTTAATGGAAGTTTATTCCACTGTGTGATGGATGGAATGACAGATGCTCTCAAGTGGTTTGGATTACATTTTCCTGTAAAGGCTGGACACCACCATATACAAATGAATACAATATGAGCTAGAGAACTGGGGAATTTGTTTGAAAAGGAATATGATATTTTCTGTTCAAATCTCCTAATTGCCAATCAAAAATAAGTAAATAAATAAGCCCAATGGATTCCATTATGTAACTCCACATAGAGTATTACTTATTGGAATGACCAAGGCAAAATTCAACATTCTTGGTAATAGCTTATAATTTTTCTAATTTCACTTTTCCTGAACTCATCTTATACTCACAAAATAGATGCAGTACTCATCCTTTGTCACAGATCCTGTGTATGTTAGATAATATTAACATACTTACTACATACTGCCAATAGGTTTGAATTAAACTTCAAAGCTAAGTAAAACAAGCTCTTACAGTGTGACTCAGAGAGGGAAAAATTTCTTACCACTCTTCCATCTTGGTTCTATAATTAAAATTCCATTACTGGCCAATGCTATTCTGCACCCACATTGAGCATTTTCTTTTAATATTGGGTTTCATAGACATAATAGGAAGGAAATGTGCAAAAGTAGTCAGCAGTGCAATTGTATACAGCTGTGATACAAAGAACACTAGAATGACATAATAGGAACTGTCATACTGTGGGCCTGCATAAGCCTCTGTCTAATCTGTCTTCATTAGTGGCTTTTCACTCATCACAATAATTTTTAATGTATATTTTTATTGTAAAGATACTGTACATAAGAGTTACTGTTACATGCATAAGGTAATGAGTGCATTTCCTATCGAGCATTGTTACCACCTCCTTTGTTTTTCCCCTGCCATCTCTTCCCTCACCAGCTCCCCAACTCCTCCCTCTCCGAAAAAGTTGTGAAGTTCTTTTTCAGCATAGTGTCTTGGACATCTCATTGTTACAATGGGTCTATCTGTATCCTTATTTCATCATTTTGTTATTTCCCTTCCCCTCCCCAAATTAGAAAATGTATATACAAGATGCAGGGCACCAGAATCAAATACAGTGAAAAAAGGGGTTATACTATGGGGGAAGAACATATAGAAGAAACAAGAAAAACACACAGTACATTATAAGTACATTTTAAAAAACAGCAAAAAGATAAAACCTCTTGTGTCTCTATCTTGGGGCTTATTTTGCTTAGCATCATCTTATATGATCATATGTACAAAGCTTTTGACATTTTCTGCTTGTCCTAGACATATACTAGTTATTACAAATAAGAGAAACTATGGGACCTAGGTTTTTGGGGGCTTGGCTTGCTTTACTTTATATAATTTTTTCCAAATCTTTCCATTCCTAACAAGTAGGATGATTTCATTCTTTCTGATGGAGGCATAGAATTAATAGATAGGTAGGTAGGTAGGTTGGTAGGTAGGTAGGTAGGTAGGTAGATAGATAGATAGATAGATAGATAGATAGACAGACAGACAGACAGACAGACAGACAGACAGACAGACAGACAGACAGACAGACAGACAGACAGACAGACAGACAGACAGATAGATAG
>NW_012267268.1:11002866-11019232 GCF_000151885.1 Dipodomys ordii
AGATAGATAGATAGATAGATAGATAGATAGATAGATAGATAGATAGATACACATTTGCTTGATCCATTTGTCTACTGAAGGGCATTTGGGTTGTTTCCGTATCTTAACTATGTTGAATAATGCTGCAGTAAACATAGGTGTGCTGAGAGCTTTAGGATGGCCTTGTTTATGATTGTTTGGGTAAATGCCCAAAAGTAGGATTGCTGGGTCATAGGGGAGCTCTATATGGAGTCTTTTGAGGAACCTCCATACTGCTTTCCAAAGTGGTTGAACAAGTTTACACTCCCATCAACAATACAGTAGGGTTTCCTTCTGTCACATCCCCTCCAGCATCTGTTGTTATTAGAGTTCTTGATTATAGGCATTCTAACTGGGGTGAGGTAGTATCTCAATGTTGTTTTGATTTGCATTTCTTTTATGGATAGGGAGGTTGAGCATTTCTTCATGTGTCTATTGGCCATCCTTCTTTCCTCTTCAGAGAAGTTGCTTTTAATTCTTTAGCCCACATATTAATGGGGCAGTTGTTTCATCATAATAATTTTGAGAAATGCCACAGTTAGCTTAAAAGACAAAGTACTCAGTACAAGTTTTTCATTGGTCAAAGTTTCAAAAATATTACTTTGATAGTTTAAAAATGCCTCCAAAGATGAAATTGACATGAGATTTCAATTATTTCCCATCATTATATATGTTGTTTCAATTGCACACCATCCTCATTGCTCCTTCATTCCAAATGGTGTGGGTCTCTCCATAGCCCTGAAGCAGTGAGCTTGGTGCTTTTTTATTGTGAAAATACTGAACAGAGGGGTTATAATTACATGGTCAAGGTAATGAGTGCATTTATTATCAAGCATTGTAGCCTCCTCCTTTGTTTCCCCTTCCCATCCCTTCCCATCCTCTTAGTGCTTCTACAAAGCAAAATAGCCATAGCTTTGTTGTCCTGATAAAGCATCTTAAAATACTTGTTTTAACTGGAAATTCTAGAATCAGTTAGTGGTATTTATGCTTAACATGTATGAGCCTGCTACTTCTCCTTTAAAATATGCATAGCATGGTAGGCAGTGGTGTTTCCAAGCATGGCTGAGTTATCCCAAATTTATATGAATAATGGTGAGCTTTTTGTAATTATTTTATAACCCCCATACAAGAATATAATGCATGTCATAAATATATTTCATAAAACACAGTCCTGGAATTTCATGGACTTGGTTACAAATAGAAATATTTTATGACATCAGGAAAATTGTTTCATTCTTAAAATGTTATTTCTTCAAAACTGATGTCATTTTCTCAACCTGGAAATGCTTTTTCCTTTCTGTCTACTCAGTTATTTATCTAAATTCCTTCAGTTCTCAGCTCAGACATCAAAATAGAATTTAGGTCTTCCTTACTTTCCCCTTCAGAACAACATATAGACCCATGTAAGATTGTCTATTGCCCTTCCTTGATATACTTTTAGTATTACTTATCACCATCTCACAGAAATGAGTAAGTACTCACTTGCTTATTGTAAATGTTCCAACTAGAATGTAGGTTTCATATAGCAAAGAACTTTTGTCTGTTTTCATTATCACTTTACTGTCATCATTGAAAACAGCACATGCAACATAAAAACTGGTTTAATACATTACAGAATAAATCAAATAAAGTTATTTACAATAGGGAAAAATTAGCTTAAAGGAATACTGTGAAGAATGTAATAATTTATTACCAAGCATCAAACACCAATTTATATGTGTAAATTCTGTGTATCCGCAATGGGTACAGAAGTTAATGATGTATATTTAGCTTTAGCCTTTACTAACCTTACATATTCATAGGTGAAGTGATACATTCACGTATCAAGGACACAATAAATCATTAACAAATTTTATAAATAGTAGAATGTCGAAGTTAATGGTGAAATGTGGATGCAATAGGAAACCACTATCACTATAAAATCACAGAAATCTTCAGGAATATTTAATTTAAAGCACAAAGGATGCCTAGTTATCTGGGGTGTGGAGTAGTGAGGAGAACTATGAATCATCATTCCACACTGTGATTAGGATGAGTATGGGATTGTATTCTATATTTTTGTGTACTGAGGGGGGACATCTATTTAGAGTGCTGGGGAGCATCCATCATCATGTCTATTGTAGATCCTTATAATAATTAGTATATATTTCCCATTTCACAAACTCTGAGAAAAGTATCAGCAGGGGAATGTCTATGGTGGTCATGAGATATGATGAAAATATTGTTTAGTGTGTAGGATCTCATCAAGGAAGGAGAAAGAAATCCAATATTTCAATTAGAAGAAATTTAATGTGGAAATTGGTTAACTAAGAATAGAAGTTTGACAAAACTCAAGGAACCTAGAAAGAATTAAAGAGGACTTAACTGCCTTGGAAAATGATAGATTAAGAAGAGAAGGAAGCTGACATCTGGGAGCAAGGTTAGTTGTCAAAGCAGAAGTATATTGTGGCCAGCTAGTACATCCTAGTATCTATAGAGGGCACATGGTCTTTTCTGCAGAGAGCACAGAGAGAAGTTAACTTTCTCCCAGGGTCTGTCTTTAATCACCCTCCAGGGCCTCCCATTGGGTGAAACAATTGGGAAGGCTCTGACAAAGAATCCTGAAAAATGTAGTTTGTGTGATAGAAATGTGTCACAGAAAGGAAGAGGAGGACCAAGAAATGTGGCCAAAAATACTTACAATCTATTTTAATAGTAATAAAGATGCTAAGTTCCTGCTCCAAAAGAGCTGCAGGTACATTTAATAGGCTGTGCCCCATCTCTAACAATGAATACATAGTTTATTCACTAGATAAAATATCAACTTGTAGAGCAATAGTAACTAAATGTTATATGCAATATCTAAATGTCATGTACAATTAACCATGATAACAAACTATACTGAAGACTCATTTAGATATCTACTAATTAAAATGCAGTATTTTTTAACTTTTTTGAAATGATTTTATTAAAATAAAATGTTAAAAATTTGAAAGCTCAGAGCATCACAGAAAATAAATGCTTTTATTTCATAGTTAAATTATTTAAGATGAGTAATTATTAATGCATTGATAGAGAGAAAAATCATTGAAATTCAAAATTTACATAGATTTAAATAATTAAAATAAAATATTATCTTGGCTTAGTTGCAGTGTCCTAGCTTATGACTTAGATTTTTTTCTGGCATAAGGAAACACTTTATTTTTTTCACAATGGGCAAGAGATCATTTTTCTAACATGCTTATCATTGTAAGATGTACAGTGCTTTAATACTTGTGTCAGAATTTAAGTACTTCAATGTGCATAAATTTAAGGGGAAAACATTTTAACTCTATATAAAATGCAGTGATTTTATGAGTAATACAATGTGAGTGAAAGTTATGAAATTTGTTGTTGACATACTAAAAGAACAACAGAAATGTTAAATAGAAACACATTGTAACTATGCTGTCTTTTTTCCTTAAGTTGTAATTTACTTATCGATTTTTTATTACAAAAGTGATGTACAGAGGGGTTACAGTTACATAAGTCAGGTAATGAGAACATTTCTTTCTGAACAGTGTTACCTCCTCCCTTATTTTCTTCTAGTTTTCTTCTCCTCCTGACCCGTTTCTGCAAGATATATAGTTTGTTTCCAACATAGTGTCTAGTGAATATCACTGTTGAATTAGTTCACCCTTAGTCCTACCACTGTTTCTATAATTCCCCTTCCCCTCCCCAAATCAGATAAACTTATACAGAAAACAAAGTGTACAGAAAGCAAGAACAGCAACAAAGGGGGAAAAAAAGAAAAGAAGAAAAAAATAAAAAAAGAACCTCCAACAGTACAATAAAAAGAAATCCTCTCATTTCCATTTCTTGGAGTCCAGTTCAATGAGCATCATTTTATATGAAATTATGCTCACAGCTATTGAGCCCTTGTGATCCTCTCATAAGAATATTCTCCTTTGGTCTCCTTTGGAGTCCTGTTTAATCAATCATGTCCAAGTTTAATTTTTTGTTTTTGTTTTTTTTACTATTCATTGCATTTAATTGTCCAACCAATCTAGAAAGCAGTATGGAGTTTCCTCAAAAGACTAAACATAGAGTTGCCCTATGACCCAGCAATTCCACCCATGGGCATTTATCCAATTGACCACAAACCAGACCTCACTAATGCCATCAGCACAAGGATGTTCATTGCAGCATTGTTTACCATAGCTAAGAGATGAAATCAACCCAGATGCCCCTCCATGGATTAATGGGTAAAGAAAATATGGTACATATACACAATGGAATTCTATGCTTCCATCAGAGAGAATGAAATCATACCATCCATAAGAAAATGGAAAGACTTGGAAAAAATGTATTAAGTGAAGTTAGCCAGATCCAAAGAAACATAGGTTGCAAGGTTTCTTCATTTGTAAAAATTAGAATGTGTCTATAAAGCTAAATATTGTTTAAGTTTTTCTGTCTGAGTTCGAGGACTAATCAAAGATGACGAAAATGGAAATCTATTACTTAAAAATTGCAGCCATTTCTATTTACTAATTTTATATATTTGAGATATTTTATGTTTATAATAATGTTCAGGAAAATATTATAGCCTATATTTGCAGTATTATATCTTGATTAAGATGCATTATTTGTTTATTTCACTTATACCTGAGCTTGAACTCAAGATCTTGAATTATGGCTCAGCTTTCTGGCTCAAAGATGACACTCTGTCATTTAAGCCATGTTTCCAGCTGGAAAATGAGATAGAGTCTTGTTGGCTTTTCTTTGAATACCAGTCCTCCAACTCTCAGCTCCACAGGAGGCTGGCATCACAGGCATGAGCCCTGGCACCTGGCTTACATTACTTTTTTCTCAATAAGCTTTTCTCTTAGGTCTTCGGATTGTAAACAATTAGAAGTAACAACTTTAGATCAATTGTGAGAATGAGTTCTATAACCAACAATGTTTGCTGTTTAAAAAGAAAACAAAAAGAACAGAATATTGCTGACGGAGAAGCTTTCTTTTTTAGCTAAGTGAGAAAACATTTCCCAGAAAATTTACTAAAAACAACCAATGATTCCCCAGTAGGTAAAACAATTTATATATCAAGTCAAAAGTACACTATTATTTGAAAGCCAATATAATTTACAGAACATATTGAGTATTTATATTAAAATATGCACTGGCATTTCCAATACAATCCACTGTTCGCTAGTATAATGCACAACACTCAAGCAAAAATATGTGTTTAACTATATCACACAGCAAAAACCATATTTAGCCAACTTTGAAGAAAATCATATTTTATTTCATTTACTCCATAAACTCTGCTCAGATTGTTAGTCCATCAGCATGCTATGAATTACTTCACCCTTCTCCCCCTAACTTGCCACAATAGGAAACAGGAGAGTCAATTTGTCAAACTTTTTAGAACAACGTACTTAGATTTCAAGATGTACTTAGCCCTTCCTGATTCTGTAATTCTGGAGAAACGGCTTCATCTCTTAGAAGCCAATTCTTTAGTACCTAATCATTAATAATAACTACTATTTTAGTACCTAAGCATTAATATAACTAATTAGTAAACTATAGATTTTAGTTTTCTATTAATTCACTTTCAGATATGATTCATTTATAAGAAGATGAGTAGCAGAAGCTTATCTGACTACCTTTATATTCCAACTCTGTCTACATTTAATAAAATCGTGCTAACAGGTCTCTGACCTCAATGCTTTCTCTTGCTGCTATCTAAAAGTATCATTACACAGCAATGAGAGAAGAAAGGTTTCCGGGGAAACCAACAGCAACTTGCTAATCAGAATCTGATACCAATAAAACTAGTACCTATCATATTTCTATATTACTCTATTGTATTTTAATGGAATACAAGTCAACTTTGTCTTATCATTTATGCACTTTTGTTTTGCTATTTGGAAAATAAATGGAAATCAAGAACAGTCCCTGAGAGATGGAATATGCTTCATTTTTCCAGAGTCAGAATCACTTTTAACAAATATGACCAGGCAAAAGAGCCTGTGTTCTTAGGATGAAGAGCCTTAGTAACAAGGCATTAGTGAAGCACCTATCACTTACCTCTTCATTCATCCTTTCTTGCTTGAAAGCCCCAACAGAATATGAAAGTAAGAGTGTCATTGAGTCAGGCCAAAAAGAATTTGGCTGCCTTTTGTAACCCAGGGCCAGGAAAGAGTTGTAGGTTTACCAGAAGTTTGAAGACAAATTTAGATTTACTGAGTGGAGATTATTGGTGGGGACTATAGCTCTAAACCAACATTAGAAGCAGAAATAGAGGAAATAAATATTCCTGTGACCAAGCTCAATACATTGACAATTCTCCAAAGGTTTTGAAGCTATGGTACATGTCTAAGTCTATGTGATAAAGGAAAAGTATGTATAAAGATGGATGAATAGTTTTGGTTGAAAAAAATGAATCTGTGATCATATATTAGAATTAAACTGTAAAATTTAGACCCAGGATTGCTTGCTTCTGCATGCTTGCCTTGAGATTTGAAATTACATATGTATTATATTATTATAATTATATATTAAATATTATATTTTTGTTTTTGTTTTATTTGGGGGGGGCCTGAACTCTGGGCCTGGGTGCTGTCCCTCAGCTCTTCAGCTCAAGGCTAGCCCTCTACCACTTGAGCCACAGAGCCACTTCGGCTTTTTTCTTTTTGCTTATGTGGTGCTGAGGACTCGAACCCAGGGCCTCATGCATGCAAGGCAAGTGCTCTACCACTGAGCCACCTTCCCAGCCCCATATTATATAGTTATTTATGTACATATACATATATATATATACTTATATATACTTATCTTTATGATCTGAGATCTTGGAGAAAGAAAGTGTTAGAAGTGTAAAGTGCTATTGGGAGAAGAGAAGAGAGAAGTAAAAGTGGTACTTATAGTGACTGTGATATACTATTAGTGTCAATTATATTTGAATGACCTCTACAACAAAGAAGTTTCTGTAGTCATTGGGTTTGGTTGGCTAGTTGCTTTGCTTTAGATTTTTACTTTTTAAAAATAAGATTAAATTGAGCTAAGCAAATTTTATCACACAGGTCAAAGTCAGCCATGCTTCACCACAAATGTGAAGTAAGAGCTCACAGCACACCTTATAGTAATTCTCCTTATATAACCACCTTGAGAACTACTGTGTGCTGCTCCTAATTTACATGATTTTTTCCCCTGCAAATACCACTTCTCTGTGCTGTATTTTCCTAAGCACCTTCTGTGGTGTTGACACTTGCATGTTCATTCTAGGAGTGGCATGCATGAGGCCTCTGTAAAATGTTTACCACGTATATCCCTATGGATATGGGTGGACCCATTTTAACAATGAGATGTACAAGTCCTTATGTGGAAAAACGAACTTTACAACTTTAGCGGGGGAGGGGGCATAAGAGGGGGCAGAGATGGCAAGGGATGGGAAGGGGAAATAAATGAGGAGGCAACAATGCTTGATAAGAAATGTACTCATTACCTTGCCCATGTAGTTGTAACCCCTCTGTACAGTATTTTCACAATAAAAAATTTAAAAAACGTTTACTGAATATAAACAAAAGGGCCTGAGCTAGAAGTAGAAAAGTGGTGCAAAGAGCAAGGTAAGAAACATGCACTTGACTTGCACTTCACATTGCTCCATTTTTGAAGCACTGCTTTTCAAGTGTGGATATCCACCAGTTAATGTTTGGAAGGCAGAATTAGAAGAAGGAAACTAGACATACTAAATCTTGGGCTGGAATAATCTTAGATGCATTACTGTTCAAACATAATTGTCTTAAAAACATTATAAAAATATTTCTTAAGGAGATAGGCAGGTTGGCACCAGTGGACAGACCTAAACCAGTACTCCTGAACTTTGGTTTGGGATGCTAAAAGTCACTCTGTGGCAGGACCTTCCCAGCTTAAGAATACTATCTCTATAAAAATATGGATTGGGTTTCATTGCTTATATGCATTGAAATAATGTGACTAAGTTGAAAGGAAAAAAGTCTCTGAATTTGTAGTTACCCTTTATATATGAAGCTGAGAAGCACATTTCACTAATCTGATCAAATCAAGGCAGATATAACTGTTACCAGATTGTGATTATAAATAGGATCATCCAGATTTTTTTTCTTCTCTTAGGACTCCCGAAGCTGGCCAATTGGCCAAGAGACAGAGATCAGGAGGATGATGATTTGAGGTCATCTAAATCAAAGTTTTACAAGATCCTATCTCAACCAATAAGTCAGACATTATGCTTCATACCTATTATCATAGCCACATGACATGCTGTAGGTAGGAGGACTGTGATGTGAGGCATTGAATAAACAAGTGAGATTCTAGCTGAAAGGAAAATGGACTGGTGAAGTGGCAAGTCATACAACACCTGCCTAACAAGTGCAAAGTCCTGAATTCAAAATCTAATGGAAGGAAAGAAGGAAGGAAGGAAGAAAGAAAGAAATTTAGGAAGAAAGGAAGGAAGGAAGAGAAGAAGTGGAAGGAAGGAAGAAAGAAAGAAAGAATGAAAGAAAGAAAGAAAGAGAAAGAGAGAGAAAGGTGGAAGGAAGGAAGGAAAGAAGAGAGGGAGGGAGGGATGGAGGGAGGGAGGGAGGAAGAAAGAAAAAGAACAAAAGAAAGGAAAGAAAGAAAGAGAAAGGAAGAAGAAAGGAAGGAACTAAGGAACAAAAGAAAGAAGGAAGGAGTAAAAGACATCTTTCTTAACCAAGATGGCTGCTTTTAATTCTCATTCACTAATTCTTGTAGTGTGACAATGAAAAAGTTGATACTTCTATTTGGATATTTGCTTGCTTATCTGCAAAAATGGGAACTTAATAAAAACCAGAGAGAACAGCATTTGTGCATATTAAATGATGCTCTTAAATTTCTTTGAGAGTTGGCAGTGATGGAACACATTAGCTCTTCCCTAAAGGTATGAAAGATAAGGATGCTGAGGGGAATGTTCAGCCTTGTTGCCAAAGCCATTGATGGAAGAAACTCAAGCAAACTATCTAGGCTCATGAGAAGAATTTATGTCTTTAAAAAAAACCATGAGTTCTTCACAAAATCATTTATTATGAGCAACATTACAAAAGCTACAGTTTGATGAATGACAGTGTTCTAAGTTCGCTTCAGTCCTCACAAAAATCTTATGAAGTAAGTGATATATGTGCTCACCATGGCTCCCGGCTTGCTATGGTGTCTGTGAGGGAAATTTAAATATGTATGCTTTGTTTGAGAGAAGTGCATTCCAAGTTTATGATAAAGACTATAAATTAGTCATATGGCCTGCTAATCCTCTGTCTGAAACACAGATTTTGAAGGTAAATCCAGGTAAAGCTAAGAAGGTAAATGATGGTTGATGACTTCTGGTGGGAAGATGAAAAGCAAATGTGGAAGGCTACTTCAGTATCTGCCCATCCTCTTTTAAATAAGGCCCAGCTTTGGGAGTCCTACCAGAAGAAAAAAATCTGGATGATCTTCTTTATAAACAAAATCTGGTAACAGTTATATCTGCCTTAAGTTGATCAGATTAGTGAAATGTGCTTCTCAGCTTCATATACAAAGGGTAACTACAAGTTCAGAGATTTTTTTTCCCTATCAATTTAGTCACATTTTTTCAGTGCATATAAGCAGTGAAATCCAATCCATATTTTTATAGAGATAGTATTCTGGAGCCTGGAAGGTCTGATACAGAGTGACTTTTAGCATCCCAAACCAAAGTTCAGGAGTACTGGTTTAGGTCTAGTCACTGGTCCCTATATGCCAAATAAAGAGACAGTACTTTAGTACATCCATCTTCCAGGGTACAGACCTAACTTGGCTTCAGGTTAAATAGTTATGAGCAGAGGTATGAAAGATATACATAGTTAAAACAGTCCCAAATCACAGTAACCATTAGCTCAATCCTTGGGGGAGTTACAGAAATGTTATTATGATTTTATCCCTGGAAAGGTAACAGGAATTAGTGTCTTGCTTGGTGATCTCTTGAGATTTAGACAGTGTTCTTTAAGATGATAAGCAGAAAGTATTATCTTCCACACAGAATGCTTATCCATGACAATATAGTCTTGATTAGCATCCAAGATAATTGTATAATGACTGTGGTAGAGTATAGATGGAACAAAGGGCACAGAAACAAAGTTGAGGGACTTCTAGTCCAGGCCCAGCAAGAGTATCTTTTATGTTACCTTTTAGAAATTCCACTTGTGCTACTTAGTTCTGCCATATTCTTTTCTGCAACATGGGGGCATCAGTGGAAATTTCCTTAAGGAAATATAAATTGATTAACATCTATAGTCATCACAGAACAAATGTAACCTCAAGTCTGGAATTTCTCCAGTCAGTCATCTCATTTCACATTTCCTCTCATAATGGTCAGTCTTCCCTATCATCGTCTGTTACCTTTGGCATTCAACAGTACCTTTTTGCCCTCACAACTAACATTTGGAACAGACACATATTCCCAGAAGAAAATTCTTTAGCCTTAGAATGCATTCCCATATCACTTCATTTTGTAGCACTTTGGTCTTCTTTCCTCAACACATCTTGCCCTTTAAACTCCGGCATTTTATCACACCCCTCCCACTCCTCTCTGAGATGCTGATTTAGGAAATTAACTCAGCAGTAATACCCCTGGGTGTTGTGAGGAAGCACAAAAATTATGCAGCCAGTCTTATTTTCTGACCCTAAAACCAAAGAGTTATAATTTGACTGCTTTCTTTGCTCTGAGACGCAGTATTCACAAGTCCTCTTTGTGGCTGTGCAGGCTGCCACTCATGATTACTATAATCAGGAAGTAACAGAGGTTACTGCTGGGGAGCTTTGCCTCATGCGGTTTCTCCTTTGTGCCTATTTTACAGCCACCTCCACTCAAGGCCAAGTGGATGGAGCTAACTTCCAGGGGTAATTGGACCCCTAATTGTGTGTTCTTTTTCCAGAATTACAATTGAAGGGAGGGGCAGTACACCAAGCAGCTGCAGAGCTGTTTGGTTTCACATGTGTACCTGAAAGTGCCAAACAAGTTTTAGTGCTTATTGTGAATATCCTAGGACATCTTTATCTTCAGTGTCACTCGCTGATGGATGAGGGCTTCCCCAGCTTCATAGTTTCCACATATAATCTCAGAGCATCGAGATCTATGTGTGGAAAAGTCTCTCACAAAAAGGAGAGCATCACAAGGTGAAAATTTGAGCTAGCTTTTCTTTCAGCATGTAACAGGTTAAAGTAGGAAGAAGTGGAGATGGAAGAAAAGCATCTCCTAGCTGTAGTCTTCATTCTTTCAACATTGCTGAATACATATGTCATGTGAGCAAGCAGCCACTGATCCTTAAGCAGTGGTTCTGGGTAGGATGTATATTATTGCAGGCACTAGTGACCCATACCTGTAATCCTATCTACTCAGGATGCTGAGATCTGAGGATTGAGGGTCAAAGCCAGCCAGGGCAGAAAAGTCTTGGAGACTCTTATCTCCAATTAACTACAAAAAAAGGTAGTGGAGCTATGACTCAAGTGATAGAGAACTAGCCTTGAACAGAAAAGCTAAAAGACAGAGCCCAGGTCATGAATTCAAGCCCTAGGACCAGGCCAAAAAATAAAAATAACAAAAGGATAGAAGAGGATATTGAAAGGGGTAGCATTGATCAAATTGCATTGTATTCATAAATGTTGAATGGCAACTCCTTTACATCACTACTTAAAGATAATATAAAGAATATTAAAAGCTGTGCTGAATATTATAGAGATGTGTCCCGATCAGTTCAACACAGAGAGACAATAGGTGAGTTAAATGAGTTTAAGGTTACCTAGACTGTCCATCTTAGATCTTCCTGTTCAAATATATTAACAACTAAGAGAAGGTATGTTGAGAGAGAAGCATAATTGCTTTTTCAGTTTACATTCTGCTTTTCAACTTCTAAGTCTTGATATATGTTAAAAATAATAAAAATTTCTCTCATCAATCTATTCTACTTCACTCAGCAACACACCCCAGAAATGATTGGTGATCTCAGAAGTGAATATCTGGTATTCTTGTCTGCTCTAAATACATTGATCCATGGAAATTTCCAGGCTGTCTGCCCCACACTAAGTGGTTTGGTATTGACAGGTGTTTGGAGGCCCTGGATCTACATCTTGTTTGCTTGTTTGTTTTTCTCTCCTTATTATGTTCTCCCCAAAGCTTTCCCTTCCTGCTTTTAGTTGGATCGACAATAAGCAATTGCTTATCTAACACTCATCCATATCACATTCTATCGTATGCTAATAAGTTATTCCACAAGCAGAGAAATTCAGTAAGCATCCTTCTGAGAAATATATCACACAGGATAAATCAAAACAAAACAATCTAAATCAATGTTTTTAGAGTTCTGGGTAATGAGCATTTCCTTCTTATACTCTTGTCTGTGATTCAATTTGCTTCCTTTCCCACCTAGACTCTGGGGACCACCTCCTATCCTCCCAACCCCGAATCTCTTCTGCTCCTCTGCAGCTCTTGCTTCAAAATATTGAAAATTCAAATGCCATTAAACTGCTTTCCTATTTAAAATTACTTAAGGGTTTCTCACTGACAAATGATAAAAACCAAGTTCCCATTGTTCAAAATAAAATAAAATAAAATGTCTAAGCACTAAGCCATTGAATGTGCTAAAGACACAAACTCCACCTTGAGTTTGCTTCTTTAGTTCATCACCGCAATACATCCTCAGCTATTTGCGAGGGTAGAATACAGACATCACTGCAACAGAGCCTCAGTTATTTGGGGGGCATACAAATATGAGCAATAGAATAGACAAAAAAGTTCAGCAGGGAGAGAGAGGTATTCATAATGATAAAACCATCCCAGTCAAGTATGGTCTTTATTATCTCAGTCCTTATTTGTGGTTTTGGGGAGAAGTCATTGTCACTGGTACTGGCTGATTCTGATACTGTGTTTCCTTCTTGTAAGCATGCTATGGAGGAGGCTTGCTTTTTGGGTATCAAAGCAACTACAAGGTAAATGACTTAGAACAAGGACAGATATAAATGGTGGCAAACTGCCAAGCTTTTCTCTTACTTTTAGTGAATCCATGGTCCTGCTAAGTGTCAGTGCCTTTCAGTAAAAGCAATTTCAAGCACCTGTTATGAAAGCATTTATCATTCTGCAATTTAATTGTCCTTCACTTACCAGTCCCCTCTTTCAAGCTGTGGCCTTCCTAGGGTCATGAGCTGTATATGTAGATTCTCTACCATGCATCATATGGCCATGAGATTCTTTTCTATCTCATATATGCCTCCAGGGTGTTCAAAATTCTCCATCTTGTCAGGTTGATCCCAAGCTCCACACATCTACCTGGCATGTGACCACATGCACATGGACCAAGACTTCTTAGCAGATTAGGCTCTCTTCTAAGAACTCCCCTTTGCATTTCAATCTGACTTTCACAGTTACCTGATGTCTCTTTTTGTGTGTCTAGCATTTTGCTACTGTGAAGGTTTTTTTAGCCTCTCTGACTCCTAGACATGTATTCTCTTCACAGAAAGAAATGTGCTTGATTTTACTTGGTATTGATGCCTAATTATAGTAGGCACTCTATGAATACTGTGCTAATTGAGTAAATGAGCATTATAGTGTTGGATTTGCTTGGTGTTTGTGTGTGTTTACTTCCATTACTTTGGCCATATTTTTCATCAGTGATACTCAAATAACGCTAAACATTAGAAACAGTTAGAGATTATTTTGTAAATATCCTTGACTAGTGTTCCTAAAATGTTAATATGCATAAGAATCACCACAGTATCTTGGAATCTGATTAAGTAGGACTGGAGTGGTGCCTGACATTTTATATTTCTAACAAGAACACTGAAGATTTGCATGCTGCTGAGCCAAGTTCACAGTGAGTGGTAAACTCTGGCCTTCTGAATTAAAATATCTGGGGGTTTGGCCTGATAGTACAGAAATCTTCCAAAGTGTTCACCAAGTTACTGTGATAGACAAAGGTGTTGTCTACAGGAATTCCTGTATATATTCTTCTACTACTACTTCTACTACTACATTATTATGGAAGCACATGGAACAGATTTTTTAAAAATGTTTTTGCTAGTGCCATTACTATTCTCTATCCTCACACCACAAAAGTGATCTTTGTTCCTTTTAACTTAAAAATAAAGTTTCACTATTTCAGCAGTTTTTACTTTTAAATAAGCTTTTAAAGGCGATTCAATGAAGAACTTTGGAGCTAAGAATGTTTTAATTTTTATTAGTTTGTCTTCATGCTACTTCCCCATGGGGTGTTTGACCAGTATTTTCCCTCTAATTTAAAACATCATCATATGTAAAATAGTCAAGTTAATAGAAACAGAGAGGAGAATGATAGCTCCCAACGAGTAGGAGATCAACAAATTAAAAGTTGTTGTTTAATTGGTATACATTTTTTACTATATAATATTAATTAGTTATAGATATCTGTCATACAACAAAGTACATAAAGTTAGTTAACAAAGGCTGGGAAGGTGGCACAGTGGTAGAGTGCTTGCCTTGCATGCATGAGGCCCTGAGTTCGATTCCTCAGAACCACATAAGAAGAAAAAAGACGGAAGTGGTGCTGTGGCTCAAATGGTTTAGCGCTAGCCTTGAGCTGAATAGCTGAGGGACAGTATCCAGGCCCAGAATTCAGGCCCCACAGCCAACAAAAAAATAAAGTGCTTTTGCTACAAAGCACTGACTTCCTATATGAAGCACTACTTATTCATTTCAAAAGCAAGATAAAAGTGATGCATATCACCTTCTATTTTGTTTTGATACTCTGTGCTTTGAGCCATTCTCTTCCTTTGTCATTTTGTAGCCACCCTGGCATTGAGAAAAGACTAGACCCATGCCCAGTGTCAAAGATTCTATTGTAACATAGTCTAGGTGACTAATCCTGAGAGAATCCATTGTCCAATCACCTGATACTACCTCTGATCAGCACTAAACACATCTATATTTCAGGACTGTTCCAATTATGTATACCTTTCTCATCTAAGCTTGTTACTTATGTTATATTGAATATATACTGTAGTTCTATTTTCTCATGGCTGCACACACATACCTAATCTCTTTTTCTCTGCCCCCCCACCATGTCTCTTTATTTGACAGAAAGGGGCAAATGCCCAAGCCCAATTCCTGGAGTTTTAAAACTTTGGTTTCCATGGTTGACAAAAGGAACTTCTAAAGAACTTTGGGTAGGATTTACCCATCTTACCAACCTCAAATCTCTCTCAGAATTAAATGGGCAGGATTTTGTTCAGTCTCCCAGCGCAGAAACCATAATGGTTACAGATAGCAGCACCGATTTTCAGTCTTTAAATCCCATTTCTTCTTGGGAATCAAGAAATGTCATTGTCTTTTTATATTTCTCCATACTTTATCCTGTTACACTAGAATAAATCCTTGTTTAAACTGTCATCTTGAGAGACTCTCATGTTGGGAAGATACCCTGAAATTATTTTTATGTGTGGACCAGAAGTAATTTTCCTTGAAAATTTTGAAGCTAAGGAAATTTTTTACCCTTCCTGTGACAATTTCATATAAACACATACATGCAGATAGATAGATAGATAGACACATATCTATAAGTAGATATGTATATTTTGTATATGTGTGTATGTGTATGTCTGTGGTATGTCCACACATATTTGCATATATACATATGTGTTTCTAGAAAATTTTTCATGTATTTCACATCTTCAAATACGGACTATAAACTCTTCAATATAACTTTTTAACAGAGTAAGGGAAAACTAGATGGTAAAAGATATGTCTCTCCTGGTTCATTTCTTTGTGTTACTGCTATATGTAGGGGCCAAGAACCTAGCATATGACAGAGACTCACATGTATTTGCAGTGATTTGAAAATGCCTGATAAAGAAAATTCCATTCTATGCTTCACGTGTACAGGAAGAAAGAGTAAGGATTATTAGAAGACATTGAATAGTTCCTCAACACATTAGTACTAAGTGTAAATTGACAAGGATGTTTCTAGATTACTAGTTTAGAGAAACAGAAAAAAATGAAAGAGAAAGAAAAAGGAAGGAAGTAAAGAAAAAAGAAGAAAAAAGAAGGTGGATGAACTAAGATAGAGAGGGTCCATGCAGAAGCTGATTGCAGAACATTCTTTTCCTTGTGTATTCATATTCAGCTGGTTACTGGAATCAAATTGTGACCTTTCATTCAGGTCATTTTTGCTTTATTACTTATTAACCTTTCCTTATGTCAGGTTGGAGGATTTTCTAGATTTTGCCAGATTCTTTTTCAACTTAGGAAGTTGGAAGTTTAGTGTGGTCTTGTTTGTAAACATTTGGGTAAATGCCCAAAAGTGGGATTGCTGGGTCATAGGGGAGCTCTATGTGAAGTCTTTTGAGGAAC
>NW_012267268.1:11021283-11033148 GCF_000151885.1 Dipodomys ordii
GAAAAGGTCAGATAATGTGATGTTAGGAAAATGAACCCTTAGATATGTATCTTAATGTGTTTTTCTTTCATGCATTTGTTTCTAACACATTTATAATATCATTTCTTTGTTGCTTTGTAGGTTTCTCCCCCACAGTATAACCCCTGCTTTCACTATATTTGATGTTGGTATAATTTGTGGAGGAGATGGGGAAAAACAAGTCGTTTAAGGATACAGATGGACCTGTTGCACCTATGAGAAGTACAAGTTGTCATGTCAAAAACAAACTTTACAACTTTGGTGTGTGGGGGGGATTTATTGGGGGTGGCGGTGGGGAGTCTGGGAAGGGATGTGAAGGGTAAACAAAGGAGGAGGCTGCAATACTTGATAAGAAATGTACTCATTATCTTGCCCATGTAATTGTAACCCCTTTGTACAGTATGTTCACAAAAAATAAAAATTAAAATAAAAAAAAGTTCTGTGACAACACTCAGACCCTGAGTTCAAGCCCCAGGACTGACACTAAATAAATGAATAAATAAGTAAATGGATAACTTCTAAACTGCTTCTAGGCTATAATATTGAGGAGAACTCTATTAAATAGGAAAATAAATTGTAAAATGCTTAGAAATAAATGTAACAGAACTTTTGCAAAACCTGTATATGGAAAACTTTTTAAAAGTTCCTTAAGGAGATGACAGAAACTTGGACAAAAAGAAATACATGTTCAGAGATTAGAGAGAGGAAGATATTTTTTGATTCAAGATAATATAACACATCCTAAAGACATCAGATCTCACTCAGTTGATTCATATTTAAGGTTGTCCTTCCTGGCCTCTCTAATTAAAACTGTGCAGAACTAGCACCTGAGTAGACTGGTGGAATGGTGAAGTAAACTAGAGTACAAATACTGACCTCAAAATAAAATGAAAATCTAATATATGACTGAGATAGTATCTCAAATCACTGACATGAGATATGGAACCAATCCAGATGCTCCTCAGTAGTTAAATGGATCCAGAAAATGTGATATATATATATGTATATATATATGTATGTATGTATGTATGTATATCACATTCCATCAGAAAGAATGACACTGCCCATTTGTAAGGAAATAGAAAAACTTGGAAAAAAATCATATTAACTGCAGTAAGCCAGACCCAAAGAAACATTGGTCCCATGGTTTCCCTAATTTGTAATAATTAGTATATGTCTAGGGTAATCCTAGCAGATGAACAGAATAGCTCAATAGCTATGTACATATGACCATATAAGATAATGCTAGGAGAAATGAACTCCAAGACATGGACACAAGAGGTTTTCCTTTGTTGTTTTTAATGTACTATGGGATTTCTTACTTCTTTTGTATGTTTCCACTATGGTTTTATCCCCTGTTGTCACTGTATTTGACTTTGGTAACTTGTGTATTGTATATACATTTATCTGAATTTGGGAAGGGAAGGGGAACAACAAAATGGTGAGACAAATGACAAAGGGTGAACCAATGCAACAGTGATACTCACAAGACAATATGTTGAAAATGAACTTTACAACTTGGGGAGGGATTGATGGGGAGGTATAGTGGAAGAAAAATGAGGGAAGGGGTAACAATGTTCGACATGAAATGTACTCATTACCTTACTATGTAGCCGTAACCCCTCTGTACATCACCTTGACAATAAAATAATATTTAAAAAAATGTTCCTGTTTAGCTTACTTATGGTGGATGAAAATAAGTTACCAAAGTTTTAAAGTCCTAGATTTTACATGTCATGCGTGGCTACTCAGCACAGCATGCTAAAAAAATAAATAGGAGTGATAGTGAAGGACAAAGAAAGGAGGTTTATTACATAACCTGGTAAACCACAAGAAAAGAAAAGGTAGCATTAGAATTCTTTTTTTCCAGCCAGGAGCCCATGGCTCCAGTCTGTAATCCTAGCTACTCAGGAGGCAGAGATCTGAGGATTTTGGTTCAAAGCCATCTTGGGCAGGAAAGTCCATGGGACTCTGATCTCCAATAAACCACCAGAAAACTGGGAGTGGAGCTGTGGCTCAAGTGTTAAAGTGCTTGCCTTGAGCTGAGTAGCTGGGGGACAGCGCGTAAGCCCAGAGTTCAGGCCCCACAACTGACCCCCCCCAAAAAAAAAGAATCTCTCTTTCCCATGCAAATATTTATCCTAGGTTTAAACACAAGGAAGATATTGGGGACATTGAAAAAGAGGCATGAATAATTATTAAAAAGATGACAGTCTCAATCAACACATTTGTTCTGATGGTCTCACAGATCATTCTTTTAGGACCAGCCAGGTGGGGCCTTGTTACAGTCTGGAAAGTAGGCCTTATTATCTTTCTTGTCCAGTTGAATGCCTATGAGTCTGGCTTCATAGGTGTACTCATGCCAACCTTTTACTTCTTACATTCCCATTTTTTCCCTTTGCAACTTGATTCAGACTCATATTACTAGCATATCCTGGTTCAGACAAAATCCTTGGCACAGAGAGCATCATGTCTTATTGCCAGACATGGTGGATGTCCCAACCTTTACACATGACTCCACTCTGCATGAAACATTTGTTGATCCAGCCATGCTGATACTCACAGTGGCTCTTTCATGTACAGTTTGTTAGGAGGCAGAGTCTGCATTTTCACTACAGATCACATATTAAATATTTGCATGGCCCAAGTATCAGCAAACATAATCTAGAGGGAATCTATGCAAATTTGTAAGTGCAGTGCCAATTGTAAATATAATTTTGTCTAGATTTCTCCAGACAAATAGGAGAAGTGAGAAAAACAGATGTTGAATGAGCTCTGACCAGAACATGGTTGGCTGCCTACACCATTATAAGGTTTCTGCCATGCTAGACTAGCAATCCAGGAAGTCACCTGAAGGGCCTCCAGACCTTCAGAGATAGGGTGAGGGATCTCTTACTGAAGCTTCTAAACAATCTGTCAGATATAGAGCCATCACAAAGACTGGGGAAATCTGATTCATAAGGTATACTTTTAATAAATAACAAAGAAACAAGCAAGAAAATTGTTTCTACCCCCTCCCCACCTACTTCTAGGGTTTTAACTCTTATTCTATGTTTGGTAGGCAGGCACTCATTCTGCTGAACCGCACCAACAATCTTGAACTTTGTTTATTATTTTTAAGATTATGTCTCACTTCCTACCCATAGTACACCTGCATATGGTCCATCTATGTTAGGCTTCCAGTGGCTTGAACAACAGGACTAACACTGTGTCCAGCTTTCATTTGGAAAGGGTCTTTTAAACATTTTCCTGCCCAGGTTTTATATGAGTCATGATCTCACAATCTCTGCCTCTCAGGTAGTTAGGATTACAGGCATGAACTTCTAGCATCTAGCTCAGCTTTCACTCCCTGAGACCTCCAATGAATGGACAGGAAAACATGGAGCCCCATTTCACAGTGTTGGCAGAAGAAAGCCCTGCAATCTTCCTTTCCCTTTGGCTATGGATTAGACATGATCAGAGTGGGCCACCCAAAGGTTTTGGGCTAGAACTTTGCTCTTCAGTCTAAAGGATTGACAGGTTCTCTCAGAGATGATCAGGAAATGAAGATACAATCTCTTCTTAATTCTTAGAGACATTAATACAGTTTTCTTGATACAAGATGAGTTCTGACTAGCACCTAAAGCAGCAAGCCTGACCACTCCAAGTTTCAAACTTCCTTTTTGTTCACTCCTGCATATGTTCCCACAATGCCAGTCTGCATGTGACAATGCCTCCTGAAAGCACTAATTGATGTGAATTAGATGGGGTCCCCTAACCTTGGACTTTCATTCACCAAAACTCTGAGCTAAATACACTATCCAGCCTGAGGTATTTTTTTAAAAAGCAACACAAAGTACACGAAGATACCTTAGCTTCCTATTTTCTCACTCACTGCAGAATCCTGAATAATGTAGGAAATAGGTTTGCTTTATTCAGTGTCCATCATAGCCCCAAAGCCTTTGTTAATACTGATAACCACATTTGATATTTAGAGAGTAGGGACTAGGTTTTGACCATTTTCTATTTGTCCCCATAGACACAATACAGTTCTGGCTCATTTTGAGAGTTAATCTTCTGTTTCCCAATATTTTAATGAAAGATAAATATCATAAAGAATAATAGACAATAACACATAAGGAATTTTAAAGTTATGAAACTCAAAGCAAGAAGAAATATTTCTGAATTTAACCATTTTTAAAATTTTATCTAAATTTTATTGTTATTAGGCAAAAATACACAAACATAAAATTGAAATGTTTAAAAGGTAGACATTCTTTTGTCTTGACTTTGTCCATGCAAAAACCTTCAAAGAGAATTTAAATAAGGAAAAAGAAAAAGGGGGAAACAAAAAAAGCAGCATAAGGAAAAAAAACTTGTGTCCATGAATATATTTCTAAATTTTAAATTTATTTACTAGACATTAGACATTTTTATATCAGCTAGACCTGGACTCAAATCTCAATTCTGCTGCTTATTAAGTATTTAACTTTGTGATTTTTTTCCATTCTCTCTGAGTTTTCATGTATTTCATTGTAAAACTGACCTATATATAACCTATATATATATAACTGACCTATATATAAAACTGACCTATATATAACCTATAAATATATATAACCTATATATATATATTAAAAATTATAATTGAATGCTAGCTAGAATTTGATCTCAAGGCCTTGTCTCTCCTAGACATGTACTTTACCAACTGAAACGTGTTCCGCCATCAGTATTTTAAAAATCAGGATAAATGTCATAAGTAAAGTAGCCTAGATTCTAGAGACACAATAGTGTAGCTTAGATTCCAGCCCTGCTATAAATTTGCTGTGCAATTTTAACACGGTGAAATTTTCTTCATATTAAAATGAGATGAAAAGGAAGAGTCAATGTGTAACTCAGTCTTATCTGAGTAGCTACTAATATTGCAAAGTACCTCATATATAATAAGTGATCAACAAAATATAGTTTGATGTTGAGAAAATTGAAGAGAAGTTTCTGGAGACTGTAGGGACCATGAATCTTAGAATTTATAAGTTGGCATAGGACCAAGCAAACAGCAATAGAAGCACAAAATTGAGCTAAATTCTTGGTGTCCTGGGAAGCAAAAGACAACCATGATACCATTCTGTACATCATAGACAAACCTTGTAATAAAATAATGAAGAGGCTGTTTTGAGCATAGGATGAAATGAGTTTCAGGATGGATTTCCTATAGAGATTCTTGAAATAAAGAGGAAAGCTCAAGCCTGAGAGCATATGATTTACCCTAGGAAAAAAATATAGGGGAAAGATTTGAATTACCTGCTAAAATGCTGTCCACGTGCATGAAATACTTCAGAACAATATAAATGAGCAAAATAGCATCATTTGATAAACATTATTACCACTATATCATAAATGATAGTGTGATGTAAAAGATAAAAAGTTACAGGAAAGTATACAAAATTCTATATCAACAAAGACATGTTGATATAGATTTTCCTGCAGGGTTAGGTGTGTACTATTTGATTTCTCCATAGCAAGATTGGTTGTGTACCTCTTGAAGTGGTAAGTCCTCTTTTCCTCTAGATTGTCATCTTATCAATGAGAATGAATAAATGGGAAGCTGCTATGAGCCACTTTTCCCAATGCTTGAAAAAGCAAGCAATCTAGTTTAGGTAACAATACACTGTCTTCTGTACTGATCCAAGAACAAATTATTATGCAACCAATTGGCCTTCATCAGGTATTAAATCCACAACCAGATAATCCCATGCCATATATATGATTTATTCTACTCGAATCAGAATTAAAAAACACCTGTAGATTAATGGAAATTATATCTACAATTAAACAAATGTACTGCACCACCTGCTTGTATGGCTAAAGATGCTGTCTAGAATAATCAAAGATCTTGTGGATTAAAAAAAATAACTTACTGGCACCTTTTACTCTATTTACCTCTTGGAGATGGAGAATCATACCTTTGGTTTATAATAGTATCAACACACACATGCACAACATACATACATAAATATACACACAAAACATACTATAACCATAATGCAAATATAATATCACCTCTATATTAGCTTCAATTGTTTGAAGTTCCTGAAATAAATCTACAAAATGCCTGGTGAGAATGGATAGATCTATATCAAATTATACTACTTTAAATCCCTAGATATCATTGTGTGTATCTACAGCCAAAATGCATGATTCATCTAGATAATTTACGTCTAAATAACTTATTAGAAATTCTATTATACACTAAAACTCTTTCTGTAAAGTTTCAATGGTCTCAATTTTAAAGGGTTAATAATTTTCATTACCATCAAGTTAAAATCTTGTAATGACTATGTAAGATATGAATAATGATTTTTTTATACATGTGCTGATCTTAAGGCTTGAACACAGGGAATGGATATTGTTCCTGAGCTATTTGCTCAAGACTTGGACTTGAGCAAAACCAGGGCTACCACTTGAGCTACAGGACCACTTTTGGCTTTTTTTTTAAACTAGATTACTGGAGATAAAGGTCCCCTAGACATTCTTGCCCTGGCTGGCTTTGAACGGTGATCCTCAGATTTCAGCCTCTTGAGTAGTTATGATTACACTGGTACCTGGCTAAATAATATTTTTTTAAAGTGATAAATGCTGATTAGATTAATACAGCTCTCATTTCTTCCAGTAATGGAAACAATACTGAAATTACTCTGTCTATCCACCATCTGGAAGAATTGTGCAATGCATGTTGCTAGCTTTTATTTTTAATTCTGTAGAATTTCACTGGGAACAAGGTTGAGTCTAGGGGTGTAAATCAAGAAAAATGCTGAATTTCCATGGGTCCCACTCAGGCTCTAAATGATAGTAGAAAGGAGATCCACCAATCACAAAATCATGAAATATTTGATGCACGGCCGAAAGGAGTGGGCTGAGGTCCCACCTGGGTTTAAGTAGGGAAAGAGATGGAGTGGGGTGGGGAGAAGGCGTGGTCAGGTGAGGAAAGGTGTGGCCACACCGGATGTGGATGTGACCTCAGGGCCTAGGACTCTCCCCGGGTTGGACAGGAGGTGTGAACAGAAGCACAGAGGTGGCCCAGTATGTGACCTCCAGGTGTGCCAGTGACCTACTTGACACACGGACTGAGAGACTTAGCCAAGAGGAGAGAGAGGAGTTTGCCTCACCTTCCCAGGGCAGACTTTACAATTTCTTTTTTTTTTTTAATTTTATTTTATTTGTGAACATGCTGTACAGAGGAGTTACAATTACATGGGTAGGATAATGCGTACATTTCTTACCAAGCATTGCTGCCTCCTCCTTTGTTTACCCTTCACATCCCTTCCCCGCCTCCCCCCTCCCCCCCAAAGACTTTACAATTTCTATACAAAATAATTTTTCTCCTCTCATTAGAAAATATTTACTCCTTACTTGATTTGGGACCATAGTGTAGATTCTACACATTAGTAGGTAGGGTTAAATTCTATTTATGTGTGTAGCCTCAGAGCCTACATTAATGCCTAGCGTATATAATAAACTAAATAAATGAGTTTGTCAAAAACTCACACCTGTAATCTTAGCTCCTTGTAGACTGAGAGCTGAGGATCATGGTTCTAAGCCAAATTGGGCCAGTAAATCTGGAAGATTCTTATTTGCAAAAACCACTAAAATGACAGAAGGGTCAGAAGTGGCTCAAGTAGTAGAGAGTAAGGCTTGAGAACAAAAGTCAAACAAGGCTATGGGTCTCAAAATTAAAACCCTAGTGTAAGCACATACAAAAATAATTGAATGAATGTATAAGTTAAATGATTTGTTTTCACTCAGATTCTTAATTTTATATGTTTCTTTCTAATAGTCCTTTGATGCCATCATCTTGTCCTTATTTTCTATGAATAGATAATATTTATATCTTTTCAACATGAAAAATATTCCCCATTTTTCTTATTCTGTTGGTTCATGTCAAGTAAACTTCTTTGGCATGACATTTACAGTAAACTCTTTTTCCTTTTTAACATGAAGTATAAGATGTTTGCTCTAAATTTTCTTATTTTGACTTTGCTTTATTTATACAGCTTTATCCCCTTTGCTCTTTCTAACGTAAGCATTCTGTTTCTACTGGCAGTTTACTATTTCCCATAGTTGCATGGACTGTAAGTTCTTCATCATTGAGAGGAAAGATTAACTGCATGGGTAAGGTCTCAATGATGACATATTCCTCTTTTGGACAGAGGTGTGCATGTAAAATGCTTCTTTAATAGTACATCTACCAGTGGCAATGGAGACAACTTTGCATTAAGAACATAGATCCATCGTCATGTTCTATTTGTAAACATCATATCTAATACCTGCTATGTAACCCAGCATAGTGATAAAAAATGAATGAGCTTATTTGAACAGAATATCCTCCATATTAAAAGACAGCTGCCACCTCTAAGAAAGCTATTTAGCAGTTCATTCTAGGTCTGTTTGTATAAATGACACACACACACAAACACAATTGGAGGGCTGGGAATGTTCTAGTCCTCAGCACCACATAAACAGGAAAAGCCAGAAGTGGTGCTGTGACTCAAGTGGTTGAGTGCTAGCCATGA
The DNA here is from genome assembly GCF_000151885.1 of Dipodomys ordii. NCBI lineage: Eukaryota > Metazoa > Chordata > Mammalia > Rodentia > Heteromyidae > Dipodomys > Dipodomys ordii. The sequence continues at coordinate 11,029,851 of NW_012267268.1, forward strand.
GCAAAAAGATGCCCAGGAACAGTGCTCAGGCCCTGAGTTCAAGCGCCAGGACTGACAAAAAATAAATAATAAAAAATAAACAAAAACACCACAAATGGAGAGGACCACCTCATCACATACTTCTCATTAAATATTAAATTAAATCATGTTGAAGCACTCCTTCAACATGAAAAAGGTTGTACTCATTGATACATAGGTATATAGCCATTTAAATCTTAGTTTTAGAAGCTCCTTGCTTTTTAAATCTATTATATAAGAATAACTAATAATTCTAGAAAGATTTTTTTAATGAACTGTAAATGGGAAAATTATAACTGTAGCCAGGCGCCAGTGGCTCACATTTGTAATCCTACCTACTCAGGAGGCTGTTATCTAAGGATCGCAGATCAAAGCTAGCCAAGGCAGGAAAATCTGTGAGACTCCTGTCTCCAATAAACCACCAAAAAACCAGAAGTGGCACAGTGGCTCAAGTGCTTGCCTTGAGCTGGCAATCTTGGGGACAGAGCCCAGGCCCAGAGTTCAAGCTCCAGGACTGACAAAAAATAAAGAGAAAGAAAGTAAAAGAAAAGAAAAAGAAAATTATATAATGTGGAACTTCTGTTTAGAATCTTGATTTTTAAGAGAGATAAAAATTTATAGGGCATCACCATCAATCTTCTCAGTTCACACTAATAAACATGGCCCATCAGCTCAAAGAAGTGAACCCAGAGGAAGAATATGATTTGTCTTATCAAAAATGAGGGGGAAATATTCATATGTTACATGTAGTCTGTTATACATGTAACCCTGACCCTAATCATAACCCTAACCTTACATTCCTATAAGAATTGGAATGAAGATTGCCACTGAACAGGATGAATCATAAGAAGAAGCCTCATATAAAGAATTTTGCTACTAGAAAAATAATGAAAGGGAAGCACTTAGGTTCTTTGTAGATGAGAGATATGTAAATGTTTTCGCTTTCTCTTTTTTTTTTGCAATAGGTTTTTGTTGGCCTCAAACTTGAAATTCCGTTTACTTAGTCTTCGGAGAGCTGGATTATAAACAGATGCTTCCATGCCCAGCTTTCCCCAAACTTAAAGCAAGATAATAAATGTGTTTTAGTTTCTTTTTCCTTATGCATAAAATTTGCAATTATAAAATTTGCTATCTAAAAGGACCAGGAAAAATGAGAATATGTAAAAATTTTTAGAAGGCAAGCTGTAACTTGTAGAACTTAATAAATATGAATCTTAACCATTACTTGTGTGTTTTAGTCTATTCGGTCTGCTATAACAAAATAAAATATAAAGTGGATGACTTATACATCACATAAATTTACTCATTATAGTTCTGCAGAGTGGCATGTCTAAGAGTTTTTACATAGTGGTTCCTGGACAGCTTTGTTTTACTGTGTCCTCACAGGTAAAGTAGGCAAAGTGTCTCTTATATATAAGAGCTTGAACCTCATTTGTGAGGGTTCTACCTCTATAACTGAATAGATCCAATTTACCAACTCTTAATTTGGAATTAGGAGTTCAATGAGTAAATTTGGATGGATTGCAATCACTAGTATTATGGTAACAAATAATTCAAACTTTCAAGTGCATAACAAAGTAATAAGTAACTTCTTCATTGATTGTTCAAAGGTGAATCTCTATCAGAGATATAAAATTTCCACTTTCTTGTACAACTATCCCAGCCTTGGAACTATTTATATTTAGCTAATGGAATGAAAAAGTATAAGTAAAGAATTCATACTTGCTTCTTAAAAGTCTGTGTAAAGAAGTAATGTGACCACAGCAATAAGGAATGAGGTGTGTGGAGCACAGGCATTGAACAGTCACCTCCCAGTTACTACTTCATGGGAGAATGGAGACGTTCAGATTTTTATGAGCAATTCTTCAAACACAACTCTAACATGGGGATCAGATGATCTACTAGTATTCTTTCTGCATGCAATACTAAACCAAGAAGAACCACGAAAACCAACAACATTTACATCAGTTAAGATTCCCTGGATTTTAAGCTCTATTTTCTTATTTTATTTATTTTTATTTTTTAATTTTTTTTGGTTGGTTGTGGGGCTTGACCTCTGGGCTTGGGCGCTGTCCCTCAGCTCTTCAGCTCAAGGCGAGCACTCTACCGCTTGAGCCACAAAGCCGGTTTTCTAGTGGTTTATTAGAGATCAGAGTCTCACGGATTTTGCTGCCCGGGCTGGCTTTGAACCGTTATCTTCAGAACTCAGCCTCCTGCATAGCTAGGATTACAGGTGTGAGCCACCGGTGCCTGGCTTAATAGACAAATAAATATACAAAAATGCTCCATTGAAAAATTGCAAAGATTTTTCACTTTAAAAATGATTTGACCTTACTCGTGTTTGGAATCTAAAATGTTGAACTCATGTAGGAATCAAATGACAGTGCTAAAAGCTGGGGTGATGTAACTCAAGGTACATAAAGTAACTTTCTGGCTTTCTACTGCATAGCAAAATTACTTAATGAGAGTAGATAATAATGCATTGAATATTAAATTTGGTTAGTATATCTTTGTCTCTGTAGAAATAGCTACACGGTTCTTGCCATGTAGACATGACAAGTGCTTGAGCTGATGGGTATACTCAGCCTGAATCAATCATTCTAAAATGAATGTATGAAACATCATATTGTATGTCACATATCCATGCAATTGTTATTTATAAAGTAAAAGCTATAAAATAAATACAATTATAAAAATGAAACTGAAATGCTTTTTACTAAATTAGAAAGAAAGGAAAGGAGAAAACAAGGAAAGAGAATGAGAAATGAAAGAAAACATGGAATTTCTATAAGGTAAGAAACACAGAATTAGGTTTTCTTTTTTATCGTGAAAATACTGTACAGAGGGGTTACAATTACATGGGCAAGATAATGAGGACATTTCTTATCAAGCATTGTAGCCTCCTTTGTTTCCCCTTCCCATCCCTTCCCAGCCCCACCCCGCCCCTCCACCCAATTCTCCCTCCCCCTACCAAAATTGTAAAGTTCATTTTCGACATGACAACTTGTACTTCTCATAGGTGCAACGGGTCCACCTGTATCCTTATTTAAACAATTTGTTTTTCGCCTTCCCCTCCATAAATTATACCGACATCAAATACAGTGAAAGCAGGGGTTGTACTGTGGGGGAGGAACATACAAAGCAACAAAGAAATAATCTTATAAATGCATTAGAAACAAATGCATGAAAGAAAAAAAAACATTTAAATACATATCGTAGGGTTCACTTTCCTAACATCACCTTATCTGACCTTTTCTGCTTGACTCATACATATACTGAA
>NW_012267268.1:11033970-11037645 GCF_000151885.1 Dipodomys ordii
GACCCAGCAATCCCACTTTTGGGCATTTACCCAAATGTTTACAAACAAGACCACACTAAAGCTACCAGCACAACTATGTTTATTGCAGCATTATTTACTATAGCTAAGATATGGAACCAACCCAGATGCCCCTCAGTATAGATGAATGGATCAAGAAAATGTGGTATATATACACAATGGAACTAGTTTTATTCTAAGGACATCTGCAAAAACTTACTTCTTCAGCTACTGCTCATAACATCTAAATAAAGAAGGAAAGGAAAGTTGAGAGCCTCCTCAAGTTAAAAGTTTCAATTGAAAACTACGTAGAGATGATACTCTGAAAGTCACTATCATAAGTAAAAAGTGAAAAATAGTAAAAAATAAAAATTCCTTAATCATATGTGAGGAGAAAAACCTTATGACATCCTTGAGTATACCTCTGGGAAAATGGATAAAAATCTCTGAAAAGAATAAACTTTCCCAATATTCCCAGCATAGCCTAAAGTTGTGCATTATGAAATTTTCCATTGGTGAAAGTCATTCTATTAAGAAGGAAAGAAAAGAAACAGATTAATGTGAAATATACAGCAATAAGTGTAGAGTATGTCATGTTGTTAATATTTGTGGTATTGGGATATAATTTGTCAGGTGGGCTTAGATGTAGCTCAGTGGCAAAGCACTTATCTAGTAAGTGCGACATCTTGGATTTTATCCCCAGTACCAAAAAAGGAAAGACACCCCTCCCCAAAAAAGAGAAAAAAATAACTTGTTAGGCGACAATTAAGTATTTGACCCTGTTTCTGAAACAGTAGATTTACATGCAGTTGTAGGACAGTAGCATATTACATCCAGGTCTACTTGAAAGCATCAAAAGTGAATGAAAAACTAAGCATTAATAGCTCCCACCTATAACCCTCGCTATTCCAGAGGTTGAAATCTGAGGGTAGCTGTTTGAAACCAGCCTAGGTGGGAAAGCCTGTGAGACTGTATCTCCAATTAAGTACCAAAAAAGCTAAAGTGGAATGATGGCTTAAGTGGTAGAATACCAAAATACCAGAAAAGTTGTGTGTGTGCGAGCACACACATGCACACACACGCATGCACGCAGTTACACACACTCATGCATACACACATACAGTAAGTGGATGAAGATTTTTTTGTAGGTTCATCTGCCAATGCAAGTATACTCTTTTTATTTTCTTTTTTATAAGTTTATTGTCCTTAGTTGTACAAAGCAGTTTCAGTTCAGTATGTTAGTTTATGAGTACAAATCATCTTGATCAATGACACTACTTTGTATCATTCTTGCACAAATAATAAACAAGTGAGTTCAAAATAAGTACATAAGTGAGTTTTTCAAAAGAAGGTAGACATGTGAGACTTAGTAATGAAATATTCAGAAAATAATGGCTTAACGTTAGCCTGGGTATAAAAGCCCAATAACCAGTAAGAAGTGAACCCATTGCAACAATGCAATGTACAAGATGCTTGGGAGGGCAGGGATAGGAAGGGGAAACAAAGGAGGAGGCAACAATGCTTGATAAGAAATGTACTCATTATCTTGCCCATGTAATTGTAACCCCTCTGTACAGTATTTTCACAATAAGAAAAACCTGTTAATAAAAAAATATGATTGACCAAACTAGAAGAGTTATATATAATACAGAAGGTATAATATAGAAAAAAAACTAGCAAACTTAAGCTGTTACCATCAATGATAAAACAAAAAAAAGGGAAATAATTCAGTGTTCACTCCTTGTCTCTCTCTTTTTTTCTATCTCTCTAATCAATTTTCCATATCTTGCCAAGTGTATACTTTCAACCAAATCCACATGGAAGCCTGATTAATAAAATTCACAACATCATAATTTTGTTCCTTGGAGAAAAGATCTAGGAGTGCTACTAAAAAATCCAGCATTAATAAACAAAAGAGAATTTAAAAATACACTACCTGATGAGAAAAATATAATTTATCTAACAAAATGTCTCTAGACTGTCAAAGAACAAAATTTCATTAAATTGGGTTTACAGATCTAATTAGCCTTTAATAATAATATACAAATTGAACAGCATGCCATCTATGAAAAAGAAAATTCTCTTGAGTTGAGCAGGTCTGATTAGCACATTGTTATAAAAGGCTTAAAAAGGGAGAAATAGAATAGAAAGTACTTATTTTCAAATGCTTTCCTCATATAGTTGTAAACAGAAAAGGCTGTCAGGTTGACTTAGACAATCATCATTCCCTTGAATCTCTTTTTGTTTGTTTGCTTGTCTTTATTTTGTTTTGAAACTTCACTTCTACAAATTTCTGTTTTGATTTTGTGGCATTTAGTATGAGTGGTTCTATTCTGGTCAGGTCAGGTCTGTTGTGGTTTAGTGAAGGGGTTTAATTCAAAACAATAGTTCCCCACAAGCCTTATTTAACAGGTCTTATAAGCAACAACAATAGAAATTAAAAACACATAAAGCAAAATATGATGACTTCAAGTGAGAATGAAGAACACCCAACTATAGCAGCCAATTTGATCAAACTTGTCTGATAGAATAAGCAGATATAAAAATAGTAAAAAATTTTTAAACATATTTAATCAATTTTGTCTAATTGATTGTATATATACACACATATATGATAGAATATGTTAAGATGACAGAATATGTAATTATCAAAGTGAAAGAACAATTAAGAAATTGTGAATGCCTTAGAATGTATGCCTCAACAATGTTTAAGCTTTTTAAGCAGAGAATTTGGTCAAAATGTATCTAAATATTTCCATAAATTTACTACTTACTACATATGACACTTCCTCAGGATTGTCGATTGCATTCATTCAGTGATAGAAATCTTGCCTAGCATATATGAGACCCTGAGTTTGATCTCCATAACAAGGAAAGAAAAAAACAACATGAAAGAAAGCACTTTTAAATACTTTATGTAAATAAAGAAGTTAAAAAGATCAGAAAATCTTTCCAACTCAACACAATTCATAAATAAAATGTACCAAAAACTATGAAATGGCTGGGCACAGGTGGCTCATGCCTATAATTCTAGCTACTCAGGGGCTGAGTTAGCAGATTGAAACCAACCTAAGGAGAAAAGTTTGTAATACTCATTAAGCACTGAAACAGCACGACATGGAGGCTGTGGCTCACTAATCTTGAGCAAAAAGCTCAAGGACAACACCCATGCCCTGATTTCAACCCCTATGCTTGGAACTATGAAATATAACAGGTGTCAGTGGTTCACAACTAATCCTAGCAATTTAGGAGGCTGTGATCTGAAGATCAGAATTCGAAGCCAACCTGGGCAGGAAAGTTTTGTTTTTTTAATTTTATTTCATTTTATTTGTGAACATACTGCACAGAGGGGTTACAATTACATGGGCAGGATAATGCGTACATTTCTTACGAACCATTGCAGCCTCCTCCTTTGGTTTACCCTTCACATCCCTTCCCAGCCTCCCCCTTCCCCCCCAATCCCAATCCTTCTCCTTCCCCCCCTTCCCCCCGCCCCCGCACCGACGTTGTAAAGCTCGTTTTGGACATGACAACTTGTACTTCTCATTGTTGCAACAGGTCCACCTGTATGCTTAAACAATTGGTTTTTCCCCATCTCCTCCACAAGTTATACTGACATCAAATATAGTGAAAGCAGGGGTTATACTGTGGGGGAGGGACATACAAAGCAACAAAGAG
>NW_012267268.1:11038395-11047175 GCF_000151885.1 Dipodomys ordii
GGATTTGTTGTTGGGGGGTTTAATTTTTTGAGTTCCAAGTATATTTTAGATATGAGACCCTTGTCCGTTGTATGGCTAGTAAACATCTTCATCCAATCTGTGGGCTTTCTATTGATCTTGCTAGCTAAGTCATTTGCTGGGCAGGAAAGTTTGTGAGACTCTTTCCTCCAATTAATAAGCAAAAAGCCAGAAGTAGAGCTGTGGTTCAAGTGACAGAGTACTAACTTTGAATGAAAAAGCTAAAGGACAAGGACAATGCTAAGGCCCTGAGTCTAAGGCCCAGTACTAACACAGAACAAAATAAAAAAATCTGAAAATCTATGAAATACAACTAAGGAACATGGAGGATAGGGTGTTAGACTCTAAGAACATGTATTAGATATAAAGTCCAAAAATTAGTAGATTGAGCATTCAACTCCAATATTAGAAAATAAACATTGAATTAAATCAAGTTAAAAAGGGAATAAAGTAACTGTAATTAATAATAAAATCAAGGACAAGCAATGAAAAGGTAAAAATGGTTCCTTGAAAACACTTTTAGATTTGATCTGAACTAATAAACCTGCTGAAGAAAAGTAGTAAAAATGAGTAACTGCAACTCATTACAGTACCTATAGATAATTAAAACAGAATAAAACAGAATTAATATAATATCTATTAGCTTTAAGAATGGAAACAAAATGGATAGTTTTCTAGAATAAAAACTCAGTGTACCAAAAGTTATATAAGAAGTACAGAATGCCAAATAATCTTGTAACTCTGAAATTATCTTTGAAAACTTCTAGCATGGCAAGTATGTAAGGAATACATACACCCATTTTGAATAAGTTTTCAGAATAGAGAATCTGTACAAAGTATTTTATGAGACCAACATGATTTTTTCATGCTTATAGGTTTTGAACATAGTGCCTTACAACTTTTTCAGCTTTCTTTGCTTAGCTGGTACTGTACTAATTTAGCCAAACCTCTAGTTTTCCCTGGATATTGTGGAAATTTTTATGAAATAGACTTTTCTGATGAGCTGTCCATAAATAGCAATACTCCAGATCTCACTCTCCAGATTACCTAGCATTACAAACTTGAGATACCAACAGCTAGCTTAAACACCAGCATGATTTGTTAGACATATCTATCAAGGCCATTACAATAAAGGTAAATGGTAATTTATTCACTATCACAAAGATATATTAAAATCTTTTTATATCTTTGCAGAAAATAAATCATGACAATTTTGCATCTATGCTAGGAATATAAAGTTAATCTAATACTTGAAAATCAGGTATTGCAAGTCTTTATAATAAGAGAGAAAGAAAAATAGATTTCAATGCATACATGTAATAGTAACCCCCTCTGTACAGCATCTTTATGATAAAATAAAATTTAAAAAAAATCATGGGATATACCATGGGGGAAGAGCATACAAAACAAAAAACAAAAAAAGGAAATAACAAAATGCCGAAATAAGGATACAGGATGACCCCTTGTAACAATGAGATGTACAAGACACTATGTGGAGTGAAGGGAGAAGTTGGGGAGGAGAGGAGGGAAGAGATAGTAGGGGAAAAAGTAAGGAGGTGGTAACAATGCTCTATAGGAAATGGACTCGTTACTTTGCTCATGTAACTGTAACCCCTGGCTCTACAGTATCTTTATAATATATATATATATATATATTTAAATAAAAACTTTTAAAAATCATTGGATAAAATAGAAAAGCTATTCATGATAAATTCTCCCTGACTGTCAGGAATAAAAGGATACTTTAGCACATAAAGGATACACACCTAAAAGTCAACTAAAAAGCCTGCAGCAGGTACCATTCTTAATGATAAACATCACAGGCTTTCCCTCTGAGACCAGAAACTAGATTAAAGCTCACTCAAAATTGTCAAAGCAGAAAGGAAAAAAAGAAAAACAGCGAAATGATGTAAGAATTTCTAAAGGAAAAATTAAGTTATTTATGATACAAAGTCATCAGTCATCCAGATGTAGGTAGAAATATAATTTTATAAATGGGTGAAGTTATGTACCATTGAGTATGTAGGCTGAAGAAAGAGGAAGTTCCATGCCATAATCATAAAGCACAGGGAGACAGGACTGGAAATGCAGAAGCAAGGTCAGAAAATCAAATATTAGGGTAAAATGGGAGTGTGTCATTTTGGGGAGCTGATTAGGGCATCTGTTGATTTGGTGAAGGCTTGTGGGGAATGGCCTCCAGGGGAGACAGAAGGAGCCGATTGAAGCCTCTGCTTAGTTTGTCCAGATTTTTGACATAGTTGGATGAATTCATTGAAGAGACCAAGAATGAAACTGGAAAGATCTTTCATTACAAAGAAAAAAGTTCACACTCAAGACAGAGTACTGGTTTCTCAAGAAACTTATGCCTTGTAGGCTTTGTGGGTTATTTTATTAAATCTGGGAGATAAAGTTCAAGATTGCACTGGCTATGGCTTGAGTAAGATGACTTTTTAAGAAATACTTTATTTGTTGTGTAAGACTGCAAGTTAGAAGACTATATAGGGTGCCTACAATTCAAGTTGTTATTATAATTACTATTATTATTATTTTATATAAAGTCCTCTTTGAAGATTATTGATCCTATATATATACAGGACAGGCTGTAAGATCTTGAATTTTTTCTTTAATATTATTTCTTGATTTACTTTGGTCCCTTCTTGTCCCTGGATCAGTCCCTATTTCATGTCCATAGCTCATCAAAATGTTATTCATAGGAAGATTTATGGATAAAATGAGTTCAAGAGGGCTGGGAAGGTGGTTCAGTGTTAGAGTGCTTGTCTTGCATGCCTGAGGCCCTGGGTTCGATTCCTCAGCACCACATAAGCAAAATGAAAAAAATCCGAAAGTGGAGCTGTGGCTCAAGTGGTAGAGCGCTAGCCTTGAGCTGAAGAGCTGAGGGACAGTGCCCAGGCCCAGAGTTCAGGCCCAAAACCGGACCCAAAAAAAATGAGTTCAAGAGTCCTTATAATTGGGAATTTGCTCAATTCATCTATATGGATTTTGGAAATTTTTCCTAGAGTGGTAGGGAGTTAGGAAGAAAGGGAGAATGACAGTTTCAAAGTTATCTGAGAAACATAGAAACTAGTGAGAGTTCAGACACAACTTCAAATGGAAGCAGGGTCTTAGAATGACCAGATCAACTTCAAGTAAAAGAAAAAAGTCAACTATTAAAAGATATTCAGAATTTGGAATCTTGATGGTTTAATATACACAAATCAATTAATATAATTCATCACAGCAACAATAGCAAGGATAAGAAGCACATGGTTATCTCAATAGATGCAGAAAAAGCATTTGACAAGATCCAACACCCCTTTATATTGAAGGCACCAGAAATACTAAGAACCCATGGAACATTCCTCAATATAATAAAGGCTGTGTATGACAAACCTAGAGCCAGCATTATACTTAATTGCAAAAAGTAAAAACCATTTTCTCTAAATTCAGGAACAAGACAAGGATATCCATTCTCTCCACTCCTCTTCAACTTAGAATTAGAATGCCTAGCTAGGGCAATAAGACCAGGGGATTCAACTAGGGAAAGATGAAGTAAAACTCTCCCTCTTTGCAGATGACATGATCTTGTATTTAAAGAACCCCATGGACTCCATTCCCAAGTTACTTGAGCTGATCAGAAACTTTGGCAAAGTAGCAGAGTATAAAATTAACCCTCAGAAATCAATGGCTTTCCTGTAAGCCAATAATGAGAAGGGCATGGCTGAAATTAGTAAAGCAACCCCGTTTGTAATAGTCCCCCCAAAATAAAATACCTAGGAATTTACTTAACAAAAGAGGTAAAGGACCTGTATGATAAAAACTTTAAAAACTTGAAAAAGGAAATTAAAGCAGAACTAAGCAAGTGGTAAAACCTCCCATGCTCCTGCATTGGGAGGATCAACATAGTGAAAATGTGAATACTGCCAAAGGCTATCTACAAATTCAGTGTGATACCTATCAATATCCCAACCTCATTCTTCAAGGAAATAGAAGAAGCAACACAAAAATTCACATGGAGCAATAAAAGACCCAAATAGAAAAAACAATTCTTAGCAGAATGAACAGTACTGGAGGAATATCAATTCCAAATTTCAAACTCTGCTACAAAGCTATAGTAATCAAAACAGCTTGGTACTGGCACAAGAACAGACCTGAGGACCAATGGAATAAGACTGAAGACTCAGAGATGAATCTACATACCTATAACCACATAATCTTCAAAAAGGGAACTAAAAAATAAAATGGAAGAAAGACAGCCTTTTCAGTAAATGGTGCTAGCAAAATTGGTTAAACACCTGCAAAGAACTAAAGCTAGATCTGTATTTATCACCTTGTATCAGAATCAACCCCAAATGGATCAAAGACCTCAAAGTCAAAGTAGATACCCTGAAAGCATAACAGGAAGGAAAAGGAGAAACTCTAGGGCTCCTTGGCAAAAGCTGAAATTTTCTTAATAGAGACCCAGAAGCACAACAAATGAAAGAAAGGTTGGACAAATGGGATTGCATAAAACTGCAAAGCTTCTGTATGGCAAAGGAGATAGCTAGCAAGATCAATAGAAAGCCCACAGACTGGGAGAAGACCTTCACTAGCCATAAAATGGACAAGGGTCTCATATCTAAAATATACCTGGAACTCAAAAAATTAAATCCCCCAACAAAAAATCCTCAAAGAAACAACTGCCTAATTAATAAGTGGGCTAAAGACTTAAAGAGAGACTTCTTTGAAGAGGAAATAAGAATGGCTATTAGACACATGAAGAAATGCTCATCTTCTCTAGCCATAAAAGAAATGCAAATCAAGACTACATTGAGATTCCATATCTCACCCCAGTTATAATGGCAATAATTAAGAAATCTAGTAACAACAGATGCTGGAAGGGATGTGGCCAAAAGGGAAGGCTACTGCATTGTTGGTAGGAGTGTAAATTTGTTCAACCACTGTAAAAACAGTATGGAGGTTCTTCAAAAGACTCCACATAAAGCCCCTCCACCCCCTATGACCCAGCAATCTCTCTTTTTGGCATTTACCCAAACAATCACAAACAAGGTCATACGAAAGCTACCAGCAAAACCACAGCATTATTCACTATAGCTAAAATATGGAGCCAACTCAGATAACCCTCAATAGCTGAATGAATCAAGAAAATGTAATATATATATATATATATATATATGTACGTGTATACACACACATATACATATACATATATATATATATATATATATATAATGGAATTCCATGTCTCCATCAGAAAGAATGCCATCACCCCATTTGTTATTAAATGGAAAGACTTGGGAAAAAATTATACTAAGTAAGCCAAGCCCAAAGAAACATAGGTCCCATGGTTTTCCTTATTTGCAATAACTAGTACACATCTTGGACAAGCAAAAAACGTCAAAACTTATGTACATATGACCATATAAGATAAAGTTAAGTGAAATGAACACCAAGACAGAGACACAAGTGTTTTTTTTTCTCTCTTGCTGTTGTTTTTAACGTACTTATAATGCACTATGTGATTCTCTTGCTTCTTTTGTTCTTCCCCCACTGTAGAACTCCTGTTTTCACTGTATCGAATTCTGGTGTCTTGCATCTTGTATATACAATTTTATAATTTGGGGAGGGGAAGGGATATAACAAAATGCTTAAATAAAGATACAGGTTGAATCATTGTAACAATGAGATGTACAAGACACTATGTTGAAAACAAACTTCACAATTTCAGGAGTGGGAGGAGTTGGGGAGGTGGGAGGGAAGGGATGGTAGGGGAAAACAAAGGAAGAGGTAACAATGCTTAATAGGAAATGTACTCATTACCCTATTCATGAAATTGTGACTCTTCTGTACAGTGTTTCTAAAATAAAAATAAATAAATAATATAGTAATGCAGAATTTTCTCACATGGAAATGCAAATTTTATTCCTTTTGCAGTGCCTTTTGGACATTGAACAGATTTGAAATTTTACAGCTATTAAGCAAACTTATTTCTTCTTAATGACCTATAAATGTGCAGCTTTTTGGATTTTCCTTTGAACCAGTTATAATATCTTGCTGTTAACCTTACTGATGGATTCAGTAAAAGCTTTGGCAGATGTACCTTTCATATCTCTCCAAAAGCATGATTTTTTTAAAAAAAGTTTTGAATCTCAAGTTTCAACCCCTATTTAAAAGGATGGCACCGTACTCCTAACTCCCCACCCTTTTGAGCTTGGGCATGTCTTGCCAGCTTTACAATAAAATCATGACCACACGGTAGAACTGTGTCCTAGCAGTGGAAAGAGTAACAGCTGTGTAAGAAATTTAGAACTTGAATGAATTACTCACCATGTAAAGATCCTAGAAAATGCACAGTGAAGAGATGGGGATGTCAACATCTTTTTAAACCATTATTCAACTGAAAGGGGTCTTGCTAAAAATGCAGGTGATATCTATGGAACAAAACAATAGATGTTTTCATCCTCATCTTTTTTTTGGGGGGGTCCGGTCATGGGGCCTGAACTCTGGGGCTGGGCACTGTCCCTCAGCTCTTCAGCTCAAGGCTAGTGCTCTACCACTTGAGCCACAGCACCACTTCCGGCTTTTTTCTTTTTGCTTATGTGGTGCTGAGGAATCGAACCTAGGGCCTTGAGCATGCAAGGCAAGCGCTCTACCACTGAGCCACCTTCCCAACCCCTCATCCTCATCTTTCTTAATGACTATCTAGTACTCAACCTTACCATTCGTGGGCCAGTTAATGGTTATAGTATTTACTAGGTCTTGCTTGTATCAGCCACTAAAGAGTAGGGAAAGTGTTAAAAATTCTGATTTTAAAAAATATTATCGTTTGTTTTATCAATTGTCAGTGGACATCCTCCACTGTTTCTTTGGTCACTCAAGATGTTCAAATTTTGATCAGTGGCCATTTTTTTTATCAGTTCTTATCTCCTGTGAACCTAGTACATTACTCCAAGTTGTATTATGCACATATGTACAGCATTCTTTGCATTCTGATTTACCATCAAATAGCACAAAAGATCCTAAAACAAATTTATTGTCTCAAACTTGAACAGAACTTTCTTAAAGGGAGCCCGTGTTTTTTCTTAAGAAATCATTTCTTTTAAATAATTTCTTTTAAAATTATCATTGAGGGTTAGAAAAAAGACAAGATTTCTTAATGGAAAGAACTATTTTGTTGGATTTTGTTTTGTTTCTTTTTTCTTTTTTAGACACTTTATACTAATTTCCAAATGACAAAGGACTTTCTCATTTTCATTGATTGTATATTTTACCTTTATCAGTTTCTCAGTGAGGAAATCATCCCAAGTTATTAATATGTTCATTCAGTCATTTAAAGCTGTAGTTCATAAACAGACTTCAGTACTATTACACAGTTGCCACTTTCAACAGTAAACTTACCAGAAAAAGTTAATATTACTTCAACAGTTATTTTTTATGTAAAATGTATTTCACTAAACCATGTGTAATTGCATCCAATATGATTAGAATAACGGATTTTTCTCTGAGTCATTTTGTTGGTAATTTAATTTCAAGTCATACTTCTTTCTAACAAAAATACCTCTAACTTGAAAGTTTGAATGTTCATGAGTTTTAATTTAATTTTAGCTTGTGAACATGTAATATATATATATATATGATTCTAAAGTCAAGTTGATGTACTCAGGTATACTAAAAAAAAATGTAATTCCTATCCATCCACTAAAGAACACTTAACAGTATACTTTGTTGTATCCTTCCTGTATTTGTATTTGAATATAAATATTATGCTTTATAAATATAGGACCAACACAGAAATATAATTTTCTCAAACTCTCATCTTTTCTACAAAAAGCATTTGACAAGATCCAACACCCCATTATGATGAAGGTCCTGGAAAAATTAGGAATCCATGGAACCTTCCTCAATACAATAAAGGCTGTATATGACAAACCTACAGCCAGCATTATACTTAATGGTGAAAAACTAAAGCCATTTCCTCTAAACTCAGGAATGAGACAAGGATGTCCACATTCTCCACTGCTCTTCAATGTAGTATTAGAATGCCTAGCTACAGCAATACAACAAGAATAGGGAAAGAAGAAGTAAAACTTTCCCTCTTTGCAGATGACATGATCTTGTATTTAAAGAATCCCATGGACTCCACCCCAAATTACTGATTCAAAACTTTGGCAGAGTATAAAATTAACCCTCAAAAATCAATGGCTTTTCTGTATGCCAACAATGAGAAAAGTGGGGCTGAAATCAGAAAAGCAACTCCATACATAATAGCCCCACAAAAAATAAAATACCTAGGAATTAACTTAACCAAAGAAGTGAAGGACCTCTATGATGAAAACTTTAAAAACTTGAAAAAAGGAAATCAAAACAGAACTTAGAAAGTGGAAAACCTCCCATGCTCCTGGATTGGGAAGATCAACTTTGTGAAAATGGCAATATTTCCCAAAGCTATCTGCAAATTCAATGGGTTACCTATCAATATTCCAACCTCATTCTTCAAGGAAATGGAAGAGGCAATAAAAAATTCATATGGAACAATAAAAGACCCTGAATAGCAAAAATGATCCTTAACAGAAACAACAGTGCTGAAGGATTATTAATACCAAATTTCAAACTGTGCTACAAAGCCATAGTATTCAAAACAGCTTGGTACTGGCACAAGAACAGACCCCAGGACCAATGGAATCAAATTGAAAATCCAGAAATGAACCTAAATACCTATAGCCATCTATTCTTCGATAAGGGAGCTAAAAAAATAGAATGGAAGA
>NW_012267268.1:11048058-11054629 GCF_000151885.1 Dipodomys ordii
TGCCTCCATCAGAATGAATGACATTGCTCCATTTGTTAGGAAATGGAAAAACTTGGAAAAAATTGTATTAAGTGAAGTAAGCCAGGTCCATAGAAACTTAGGTCTCATGGTTTCCCTTATTTGCAATATCTAGTATATGTCTGAGTCAATCAGAAAAGGTCAGATAATGTGATGTCAGGGGAATGAACCTCAAGATAAGTGTTCAATTTCTTTTCCTTTCATGCAATTATTTCTAACATATTTATAAGATGGTTTATTTCTTGCTTTTATGTCCCTCCCCCATGCTTTCACTGTATTTGAAGTTGGTATAATTTGTGGAGAGGAAGGGAAAAAACAAATCGTTTAAGTAGGGATACACGTGGACCCATTGCAACAATGAGATGTAGAAGTCATTATGTCGATAGAGTAACTTTACAACTTTGGTGGGGGGGCGGGGAGCGGGGAATATGGGAAGGGATGGGAAGGGGAAACAAAGAGGAGGCAACAATGCTTGACAAGAAATGTACTCGTTATCTTGCCCATGTAATTGTAACTCCTCTGTATGGTATTCTCACAATAAAAATAAATAAATAAATAATTTTAAAAAAGATTTGGAATATATTATACATATGCTTTCTGAGGTTTTTGCAATTATAATTTGTTACAAATCAATCTTATCTGTTTAATAGCTAACAATTACCTTTCTGTGTTAATTTCTCACTGGTTATTCACCCAGTATTCCATGGAACAATGTTTACATTGTATTTCATCTACTACTATTGCAAGAATGTTACAATGGGTTCCTTTATGATTGCTTAATGCTCCATTCTTGTTTTTTCCATCATGGGGCTTGAACTCTGGGCTTTGTTGATTTCCCTGCGCTCTTCAGCTAAGGGGAGTGCTCTACAACTTGAGCCACAGCACCACTTCTGGTTTTCTAATGGTTTATTGGACATAAGAGTCTCATGCACTTTCCTGCCTGGGCTGGCTTTGAACCGTGATCCTCAGATCTCAGCCTACTGAATAGCTAGGATTACAGGCATGAGCCACCGGCACCCAGCTTACTCCATTCTTAATATTCCATAGTAGCAATAAAGCATCTCTTTCTTATTAAAAAAACTAGACAAATATGAAGACTGTTGGAGAAAATGATTAATGCTGAGTCAGATAACATTCATTGGAAAACCAGCTTCTTTCCTGGTGATAACGTGAGATATCCTCTCTCCCCTCTCCCCCAGCTCTTTCTCTCTGTGCTAGTATTGTGACTTGAACTCAGGGCTTATTCTTTCAGTTCCACTTTCAGTGGAACTGCTTGTTCATAACTAACTCTTTGCTACTTTAGATATACCTCCAGTCTAGCTTTTTGCTGATTAGTGAAGATGAAGTCTTCAGACTTTTCTGTCAAGAGCTAGTTTTGAACATATAATCCTCTAGGTATCAACTTCTCAAGTAGCTAGATGATAGGTATGAGCCACTGGTATTTGGCTATAATATATGATTTCTAAAGATTACAATGATGGCTTTAAGCAGGTTAATTAAATACAACCATGAACTCATCCCTATGTTGAGTTATACAGACTGTCAAAATTAAAAGTCAATTCATAAAGAAATGGAAATACTTGGAAACACTTATATTAAGTGAAGTAAGCCAGACCCAAAGAAACATAAGCTCCATGGTTTCCCTCATTTGTAACAGTTAGGTTATGGCTAGGGTAGTCCACACAGAGGGTCACAAAAGCTCAATAGCTATATACATATGACCATAAAAGATGAGGTTAATTGAAATGACCTCCAACATACATATGGAAATAAGAGGTTTTTCTTTTTGTTGTTTTTAATGCACTGTGTGAAGTTATTTCTTTTTTCTTTCATTTTTTCCTTTAATTTATCCCCATTTGTCACTGTATTTGATTTTGGTACCCCGTGTCTTGCATATATGTTTATCTGATTTGGAAACGGGAAGTGGAACAACAAAATGGTGAGACAAAGGCCAAAGGCTGAACCAATGCAACAGTGACACTCACGAAACAATATGTTGGAAATGAACTTTACAGCTTGGCGGGGGGGGGGGGGGGGGGGGGGGAGTTGAAGGAGAAGGAAAATAGGAGAAAAATGAGGATGGGGCTAACAATGTTGGACAAGAAATGTACTCATTACTTTATTATGCAACTGTAACCCCTCTGAATATCACCTTGACAATAACGTTAAGTTTAAAAAAATAATTAATTAGATTGAAATAATTAAAAAAGAGGAACAAGACTGGATTAACAGTCTAGAAGCAACAAAGTAGAAGTGACTGTTGTCTGACTTACAAGCTAGTGTAAATTGCCACTGTCCTCTGACTGTGTAGTCAAATCCCTGAATTTCAGCAGCATGCAGAATGTGTTTGGTTGCTCTGAGTGAAAAAAATGTGATACAACACATAAATAGCATTGATGTGAAGCAGCCCTGAAGGATTGGTTTTTGATTGGTAGCTGACTTTTAGAGCAGTTGAAATTAAGGTATGAGATTTACTAATAAGATATAATGAGAAAAGGAAACAACATATTTAATATGTCCCATAAATTTCTATTCAGAAAACTCAATGCCAGAAATAGGTCAGGCTGATTTTTATATTAGTGACTTTAGAACCTACTCCATGATGAGGATATACAGAAATGTGTTAATTTTAAAACAAAGATGCTCCTGGGTGATATTTACTGATATAGATAGATGTAAACATTACTACTACTACTACTACTAATGGTAAGTACCCAGCTGGTAGGTTACCAGCCAATTTTAGCCACTGAATTTGTAAGTCGTGGATTTAGTATTCGAACTCCAAACATTTAGCTTTAGAGTATTCCCTATCCATAACAGTAAGCCTTCTCTCATAATAAATTTATATATAGAAACAATAAAGAATACAAAGTAAAGCTATAAGACAAAGCAGAACTATAAAAATTATAAAATCACATTCATACCTATATACAACCATTGCTGCAGACACTATACAGAAATTTTTGATAAGAACATGCTATTTTCATCTTGATCCACTAACCTAAAGTTCTAGTAACATTGAGATTTGAACAGAGGACCTCATGCTTGCTACATTGGCACTCAACAGCTAACCTATGTCTTCAGGTAGTTTTTGCTGATTATTTTTAGGATGAAACCTCACTTCCCACCAGGATATGTATCTGGTTGGTGATACACAGTTGACAGCGACAGCCACTACATTCAGATTTCCTCTGTGGAGATACAGCCTTGTGGACCTTTCTGGCAGGGCAAACTTGGAATCACAATCTTCCCAATCTCAGCCTTCCATGTGGTTTGGGATAAATGGTGTGCAATACTGTGTCCACTACAAAATGTTGAAATTTCAACTTGGACAATAAAAATCTTCTTCCTCACTCAATTCCCTCCAAATTATCAGCACAGAAAAAAATATAAAATAAAGTTTAGAAAAAAAAGAAGTGACAGTGTCAAGCTAATTTTTTTTTTTTCCTACAAAGTCTCACTGGAAATTTCTGGAACAGGCTCTTTATGTCTTTACTAGTGTTGAGATAAAAAAGAAGCCATAAGCCAGGGAAAGTCTGAATGTATTTTCATAGTGCACTGAGTTTGTTATGTGTCCAGCTAAGGCTGGGGAAGTATTGGTAAGCAAAAAGCTATCCCTTCATGGCTTCAGTAGCTGCACAGGTAGGATGTATGCGATGTCCTGGAAACAGCAACTGTTGTGAGGATAATGGGCTTCGTGTGAGTCTCTCTTCTCTCCCAAGTGGGCCTTGAAGGTTAACAGGAAACCATGAACATAAAACTTAGATATATTTCCAAACTCCTAATGTGTCATCTTTGTGAGGGTAATATAAGAATATTCATAGTAATAATAGTCTTGCTCATAATAATGGTCACCCTATAGTCTTGGCATGACAATTAGGATCTGTGTAAGTGAAGCGCTAATTTTAAATTATAGTAATTATTCTAAAGTTAAGAAGTCTCATTTTCATCTATTGCATAAGAAAAAATTCCAAGGGGACTAGAAATCATCTGCAGTTGGTCCTCATGGTCTGGCCAGTATCCAACTAAAATTCAGGCCAGTTTTATTCTGCTGCATACAACTCAGTAGCATTCAAATATGCCTGACCTATAGTCAGTTCATGAGACAAACTTTTAGAGAAATAAGTACATTAATCAGTCAGCAAAGGTGGAAAGTCAATGAGAGATCTCTCGGGGATATTTTGGAATCTATTTAGTCTAATTGGAGGAGTACTTCTAAGGGAGATCAACCTTTACATAATTCAGAGTCTACAGACTAGCATTAACATTGATTTCTGACAGCCGAGAGAAATAACAACCAGACAAGGTAGGATGCCTGGTCAGAGTCATTCTCCATACCAGGAGTTATCTAGAAATTTCTAGAGACATTTTCTTCTATCTCCTACCAAGATAAAATGGATTATCATAGGATTCAGAGACCCTACTGGTAACATCTATAATGGTGAACTTTGAATCACTGTGAAAGTTTCTGCAAGAGATACATTGGTGAAACTATTCTATTTAAATATTCAAATATTATCAGGAGAAAGGAACATTCATTGAGCCTCAATATTCACTGAGCATAGTACTGTTACAGTTTTGGAACTTGTGAAATTATGCTTAATTCTCCTGACATAAGTGAAAGAAAGCACAGATATTTCCCATGACTTTTACTGCCATATATTTATCATCAGAACTAAGAATAATGAAGAAAGAGAATTGATATAAAAATAAAATACATGATCTCATCACTAAGATTATTTTAACCACTTTTAATGTGTGTACAATTTACTTTATACAGTTTAAATTATATTGAACATAAATTATGAGTCATATTCTAATTCATTTTGTGTGGTTTAATTTCTGAGTACTATTTCATCATATTAGTATTTTTGCATTTATAATTTCAAACATGAACAAATTTTAAAAATAATATAAAGTATACATTAGAAAATAACATTGTTGGGGGTGGGAAGGTGGCTCAGTGGTAGAGTGTTTGTCTTGCATGCATGAGGCTCTGGGTTCAATTCTTCAGTACCACATAAGCAGAAAATGCCAGAAGTGGTACTGTGGCTCAAGTGGTAGAGCACTAGCCTTGAGCTGAAGAGCTGAGGGACAGCGCCCAGGCCCAGAGTTCAGGCCCCATGACCGGCAGAAAAAGAAAAAAGAAAAAAAAAACAAAAGAACATTGTTGCAAAAAAAATCACTTATAAAAATAGAGTAACTTGGTAGAATTATATCTGCAACATTAGATAACATTGGAACACTATTTAATTGCCATAAAGGAAATGTGTTTGCCTCAAATAATTTAAGGGGTACTTATATCTGTCATAAAATTAGTCTGAAACTAATAAAAAAATTCTAAAGATTCGATGTTTGATGTGGTTACATTTTTTTAATTAAAATGTATCTCAGGGGAGGGGAACTGATCTTCAAGTAGCTGATAATCTTCCTTCCTTTCATTTGTAGCCTCATTATTTAAGCATAATAAGTACAATGGAGGAAATACTTGTTCCTCCCAACAAACCCAGAGGAAGAAGTATTCTTTTTGTGGCTCTGGTAAGAATCCCATGAGAGTGGAACTCAAGCAATTTCCTATGGATGTGGCTGGCTAACAGCAGCTTTGGAGTGAGTGATTATCACACAACTTGAATGGACCAGGGATGGACTGAGATCCTCTAAAAGTCCCCATTTCCAAAGTTAGTCTGCTATCTGTAGAGCATCACAATGTATTATCTCAAAAGTAATTCTATTTGACAATGCAGAGTAATATCCCCACAGACACTGGAAAACAGTTTTTCAATAAAAATAAGCTTGTGCTAACATAATTTAAATCAGTTGGAAAGCTTTACATTGTTATATTTATATTTATGTTGCGTAATTACATATATATATATATATATATATGGAAAAAGATCTCTTTCAAATCTTTCTTGTTTTTCTCCTTCTCTATGCTTCCCTCTATAAACAACACACATATAAATATTGTTACAGAATTTTATCTATATCTATATGTAGATGCATAATATAGGCATCATCACTGTTTCTAGGGCTCTGCATAGGGAGTGTTTGGAGGAAGCACTAAGAAATAATTTAATTTTTGTTTCTTATTGTGAAAATACCATACAGATGGGTTACTATTACATGGGCAAGGTAATGAGTACATTTCTTATCAAGCATTGCTGTCTCCTCCTTTGTTTCCCTTTCCCATCTTCCCCCCTTCCTGCCTCCTCCCCAGTTGTAAAGTTCATTTTTCAACATAACATCTTGTACATCTCACTGTTGCAATGGGTCCACCTGTATCCCTATTTAAACATTTGTTTTTTCCCTTCACCTCCACAAATTATACCAACATCAAATACAGTTCAAACAGCTCAAATACAGTTCAAAACAGTTATACCATGGGGGAGGCACATGCAAAGCAACAACGAAATCTTATAAATATGTTAGGAACAATCGCAAGAAAGAAAAACATTTGATTCCTTATCTTGGGGCTAATTTCGCCTAACATCAACTTATCTGACCATATCTGCTTGTCTCAGACATATACTAGTTATTGCAAATAAGGGAAACC
>NW_012267268.1:11054799-11069799 GCF_000151885.1 Dipodomys ordii
TAAATAATGCTGCAATAAACATAGTTGTGCTGGTAGCTTTAGTATGGTCCTGTTTGTGATCATTTGGGTAAATGCCCAAAAGTGGGATTGCTGGGTCATAAGGGAGCTCTATGTGGAGTCTTTTGAGGAACCTCCATACTACTTTCCATAGTGGTTGAACAAGCTTACACTCCCACCAACAACGCAGTAAGGTTCCCTTCTGTCCACATTCCCTCCAGAAAAAAAAAAACTTAAAAAAAAACACCAAAACAATAAATAACAACAACAATAAAGAAACTACAATCTCCTTCATATGTATTAATTTGAAAATGGTACATAAGATATGTATCCAGCTTTTTGTGGGAGGAGAAGGGAGCTGATATTGTTGACTGAGATATTGCTGAGAGAAGACAAGACAATTAAAAATGGCATTCTTAGGCCTGAGTAAGGATGAGTATTTTGTTAAGATGCTTTCTGATCTCCAGCATTTGGTATTATTATATAGCTGTTTTCCTTGATCATAATTGGTTACCCCAGAGAAATTAATTTAAAAATCCTCAGAAAAATACTTTAAAGAATTTTTTTTAGTTTTCTTAATAATGTCCATTCTGGAGTGAGGTAGAATCTCAGTGTTGTTTTGATGTGCTTTCTTTTCTGGACAGAGATGTAGAACATGTCTTCATGATTCTATTGGCAGGCCTTACTTCTTAGAAATCTCTAAGTCTTTAGCCCATTTCCTAATTGGGTTCTAATTGGGTTGTTGCTTCTTTGAAGGTTTATTTTTCCAGAGGGCTATCAATTTTTTGAGCTCTAAGTACATTTTAGATCAGAGGCCCTTGTTTGATGAACAGCTAGTAAAAACCCTACATTCTGTGAGCTTTCTATTTACACTAACAAATGTTGGCGTGGATGTGGACAACAAGGAACTGTATTACACTGTTGGTGAAAATGTAAGCTTGTATAACCACTCTGGAAAGCATCATGGAGGTTCCTCAAAAGACTAAACAGAGTTTCTCTATAAGTTTCCACTCATGGGCATTTATCCAGTAGCACTCAGGCCACACTAAAGCTACCACCATAAACATGTTCATGACAGCATTGTTTACCGTAGCCAAGTTATGGAATCAACCCAAATGCCCCTCAGTGGATGAATGGACCAAGAAAATGTGGTATATATACACAATGGAATTCTACTCATGCATCATAAAGAATGATATATACCATGCATAAGAAAATGTAAAGACTTGAAAAAAATTATATTAGTTAAAGTAAGTCAGACCCAAGAAACATAGTTTGCATGATTTCTCTCATTTGTGGTAGCTATAATGTGCCTATAAATGTACAAATAAACCCACCAGATGGTAAAAAATACACTGGAAAATTATTAATTATACATATTTCCAAGCATTCACACAGTGAGACCAAAGGAGAATACTCTTAGGAGAGGAGCATAAAAGCACAATAACTATGTACATGCGATCATATAAAATAATATTTATAGACATGCACTTGAGGAGATGAAAACCAGAAGTAATTTTCTTTGTTGCTGTTTTTATTTCCATTTCTTTTTGTTTTATTATATTTGGGAGAGTAAGGGGGCACAGAAATGTTGAGACAAAGGGTGAATAAATTCAGCAGTGATACTTACTAGACACTACATTGAAAATGAACTATATAAATGGTGAATGGGGAATGGTAGGGAAAAACTGAGAGAGCAAGGGAAGAGGTGACATTGTTTAAAAAGAAATGTACTCTTTATCTGACTTATATAACTGAAACCCCACTGTAGATCACTTTTAAAATAACAATAAAAATGTGTAAAAATAATTTTTTTCCTAGGTACATAATGTCTTGTTGATTGGTGATCAACTATTTGGATCAATCAATATTGGATATGCTTGGTACTCATATTCCTCATTTGGATTTTGGCTTATGGTGGAAATGGGGACATGGTGCTAGGGATAATCGTGGATACTAAGGGATAAACCAGAATTTAATTGATTTTTGCTATGGTTTGGATCTGCCTTGGCAAATGGCCTATGTATGTATGTGTGAATGTTGATGCCTTTGGGAAGTGGAGACTAATAGAAAGATATTGACTCACTGAAAAGTGTTCTTTAAGGAGAGATTTGAACACAGCCCTCCTTACTTTCTTTGTACCCTGACTATCCTGGGGTGAACAGGCTAATTTGCCACCTCCTTCCTGCCAAGATACACTGTACTACCATAGGCCCAAAGCTACAAGGCCTAGTGACCACAAACTACAATCTTAGAAAATATGAGTCAGAGTAAATCTGTGTGTCTGTGTGTGTGTGTGTCTGTGTGTATGTGTCTGTGTGTGTGTGTCTGTGTATCTGTGTGTGTGTGTGTGTGTGTGTGTGTGTGTGTGTGTCTGTGTCTGTGTAGCCTGTGTGTCTCTATGTTTAAGTTTTGGGGCTTGAACTCAGGGCTTAGATACTATCAATGAGATTTTTTCCCTTAAAGCTGATGTTCTAAATTTGAGCCAGAATTCCACTTCTAGCTTCCTAGTGGTTAATTGGAGACAGAATCTCATGGACTTTCCTATCAGGCTGCCTTCAAACTACAATCCTTACATCTCAGCCTCTTGGGTAGCTAGGATATTAGGCATGAGCCATGGACCCTGGCTTTTTTTTCTCCTTTTAAATTGATTATCTCAGGTAATTTTTCATAGTTTCAGAAAGCTGATTAATAGAAACATATATTTGGATATCTAGCTATAC
The DNA here is from genome assembly GCF_000151885.1 of Dipodomys ordii. Taxonomy (NCBI): domain Eukaryota; kingdom Metazoa; phylum Chordata; class Mammalia; order Rodentia; family Heteromyidae; genus Dipodomys; species Dipodomys ordii. The sequence continues at coordinate 11,057,520 of NW_012267268.1, forward strand.
CTATACCATATATTTGAAATGATGCTATGGTTAATATATCAGTGCTTAAAGTTTTATTCATCTGTGTTACTATATGCTCAACTAGGCTTCTTAGTCAGAGTTTGAACATATTTGGGTCCAAATCAAATTCAACAAGTCCATTTTAACTTCAAAGCCACCATCAGTGTATTTCTGTATGTGCTGTACAGTTTATGGGAATGTTAAGAGCTAAAGAGACTTAAAGACTGAGGAGAGGAGACATAATTATGCAATTTCCAAACATGGTAAACTGTAGAAGTGACTTCACCCAGAAAACAGTGCTGGGAGTGGAATGGCATAAAACACATGTTCATAGCTACAACACAGTACACTAGTTACACTGGAAACATGGTGACTAAATCCACCAGATCAGCCTTTAATCTCTACTTTGCATCTTTGGAAACATTCTCAGACATGTTAATTCACGTGTTATTGATCAAACAGCACTAGTAGTGGTGAAATAAACACTTACATATGCCCAGCAAAAAGATTAAGCAATCTATATATTGCCTCTTAAATCACACCATACAAAGAGCTAATAATTTCGATGATCAGACCCCCACCTAATATTTCCTTCTCAGTGGTCCTTCATTTTGGTTAATTAAAATGTGGAATTACAAATCCCATTTCATCATATTCATTCTCCACACAAAATCACTTGAGTAACATACAAGTGACAGTACAATATTAAGAATTTCTACAAAACCATTAATCACAATCACTTGTTTCTGCTGTTGTTTAATAAACAAATTACCATGTCTTGGCTCAATGAAATGAGCCTATGCAAAGGAAGAAGAGAAGTTCGCTTCATTTAATTAATAGCAAAACCTGTTCTTTATGTGAACTCATTAAAAACCTGCTGGTTTATTTGTAACCAATCCATAACTTTGAAATAATTGTAAATGATATTATTGTAGTCAAACAATAAATTCAGTTGAAAATATCACTTCTATATGGAAGTAGGTGGAAGTATTTTTAAAGACCCATAACAATGAACAATATCAAAGTAGCTGCTTCTGTTATATTCATTAAGTTCTTTCAACTACTTCCAAATATTGGATGGTTGGGAGAGGAAGAAAATTTCTATAACATTTAATTCCTTTCTATAGCAAAACAGCAACCATTAAATAAAAATCGTAAATTACAGTTAGCTTTATAGTTGAGATATAGGAGATAGTAATTAATAGCTCTTGAAAATTAAGGCATTGAAAACATTACTGGGTTTGTCAGAAACCTGAATAGCATCTATCAGTCTCTAGAATCTTCATTCTCTGTGCACATGAACTTGAATGGAATCTTTTATTAAAAAGAAACCTTGAGATGAAATTAATATATCATACTATTCCCTCAAAGTATAAAATTCAATGTAATATAGTCACACAATTCTATGAATGCTAGCAAAAGCTTTTGTAATTCTATATGAAATCCTCATATCCAGAATCAACCCTTCCTATTTCTTCCTGTTCAAAGATTTTCCAGTCTGGACATGATCCAATCTTGAGTCTCAGAATACTTTCTGAGCTTTAGAACAATTAATATTTCCTTTAAAAATGAAAAACAGCTGGGCGCCAGTGGGTCACGCCTGTAATCCTAGCTACTCAGGAGACTGAGATCTGAGGATCATGGTTCAAAATCAGCCTGAGCAGGAAAGCCCATGAAACTCTTATCTCTAATAAACCACAGAAAACTGGAAGTGATACTAGGGCTCAAGTGGTAGAGCACTTGCCTTTTTATTCAGTAGGCTGAGTCTGAGGATTTCAGTTGGAGCCAGCTGGGGAAAGATAAATTTGTGAGCTTCTTATCTCCAATTTACCAGGAAAAGCTGGAATTGGAGGCATTGCTCAGGTGGTAGAGAACCAGCTATGAGTGGAAACATCATAAAAGCTTGAAAACTTAAGTTCAATCCAGTATCAGAATAAAAAGATTGAAAAAATGAAGGTCAGAGCTCAGATTAGGGTAGACTGTGACAACCCAAGCTACACTTTCAAATATAAAATATTATGCTTCTTTTTATAATTTTTAATTTGCTTACTAACTGAATATGTTTTTACTTTTCAGGTAATTTCAAAGTATAAAGCCATTTTAAAAAATGTTTCTACAAATGAAAGGTAATTTATTGCAGTGACCCAGGTTTACTAGCTTATAGGACGAGAGGTAAAGCTGATGATGATGTTCAAGCTCCTGGAAAATTCCCATGGTCCACAATCTCTCCTATTTTTCTCAGGACCTCTCACCTTCCTTTCTTTTCTGGCAATGTCTCTACCTGTTTCCGTCTACATTGACTGATTTGTAATATCCTCTCTTCTCACACATGGAAAACATGACCACTGCTCCTGTCTCCCCGTGGCTTTCATATGCCACTTGTATTAAATAGCAGTGGATTACTAGCTTAGTTAGCCAGGAGAACAAAACTTAATGTCTCTATTTGGAGAAAATATTGCCAAATGCAGTGAGGAAAGAAAACAGATTCTCTTTTAATATTCAAGTTGCTATGTTAGTATTAATACCATTGTTCATCAATGCAAGGACTATGGGAGATGTGGAGGGAGACCTATGAAGGCCACAGAGAGGTATACTCTGGACACATCAGGTCCACTTTACTCTCCTTGAGCACCCAGAATATCTGTTTAATGTTTTCATTAGTCCGTTGTCAAATGCAAGTTTTTCATCTTCCTTCTTTAGTAAGAATCTCCGTTTTCAAGTTTTCATAGCCAAGAGTTCGGCTGACCAGAAACCTCCTTCTACAAAGCCCATTAGCACAATGGACCTGATTATTTGTTTGTAGAAGGGAGTTAATTTGTTAGAAGCAAAGTTATTTTGAACTCGTGTCTAATTTTGGATGAGTACATTATCTGGGTTGCCCTATTTTGCATTCTGTCATTAACCTGAGAAAAAGTGACATATACACTCCATGACAAATGGGTCTGGATGATCTGCTGTCATGAGATGTCACAGGGAAATGAAATTATTTCAGAGAAACAAAGACACACCATGCCCCTGGGAAGCTGTGATACAAAACTTTCAAATATTTGTTTATCCCGTGATATCTGTGATTACCTTTAAGAGTTTGCGTGAGCTCCTCTCAAGATCCACTTCCATCATTCAGTGCCCTTCACTGGCACAAGGAATACATGTGTGTTCACATGTCCATCACATGTCTATTACTCATACAACACTCACACATACACACATATGTGAAGCTCCACTCCTGTGTTCCTATTTATGACTTATTCTCCACTTTAACCTTTCAAGCTAACATGTTCTGTGTTCCTGATCCTCACTGCATTCACTAGTATGTATAGAGAATGCTAGGGGAAGCTGAACCTCAAAAGCAAGGCTGAGGCCTGCAGGAAAGCAAAATGTTCTATGAGAAATCTTTAATGCAGGAAAGCTTTAAATGCTTGCTTCTAATACTCATAACCACTACTTGAGCATAAAACAGTGGGTCAGCATGCAGCAAGAGCCACAGACATCTCTTACATAGATAATCTAACCTCAGACTTACATCACAAATTGACCATGCTGCTTAAAATATACATTGGCAGCTTTGAAGGAGGGATGATTTAGGAGGATTGGTACACATATTTAAGATGTAGATTTCTTTGTACCTCTCCCTAGACTGTGGTTGTGTAGAGTACAATAACAAACAAAATCAACTCTAATGCAAAGTATAAGAGTGCATGAAATGTGAAAAGAAAAAATAGAATGAGAAGCAGTTATTCTGCTATTGGTGGTGATTTCTCTTGCAATGGTGATAAGAATGATGTTTTGCTAATTAGTATCCTAGCAGCTGGAGCATATCTGAAATTAGAAGTCACCTGACAAGGAGGTTTTTAACCTCAGAATTCTAGTGTGATAATCTAGCTTTGCCCTGACTGTACCTTGGAATGATCTGCACAGCTTGCAAAAAAATATTCTACTAAAACAATTCAATTTTTACTTTCAGGGTGTAGGGATCAAACAAAATGAAACTTATATAATAAAGAACCCAAGAAAGATTTAATATGCAGATAACACTGAGATTTGGAGGCTATATTCTAAAACATTGCTTCTACCTTTACCTATATCTTTGAGAAGAATTCTGATTCTTGTTTTAACTCAGCATGTGCTGAAACAAATTCCTGGGAGAAGTGGTGGTAGTGGTAGATGCTCACCATGTTTCTATGTAACAAGAGGATTTAATATATGTATTAAACTATACATCACTCATTACCATAGAAGGATGAGCTGAACATAATTAATAATCAAATTCATCATGTCATCAAGATAAGGAAAGGGTTTCCACCCTAGTCTTAAGTGAATGATCTATACCTTTTAACAGTTCTTAAAACAAAGAAAGGGCTTTTAGGTTGCTTGGTGACTTCAAGGTACCTTATGTATTTATTAGGACACAAACGCGGGTCCATGAACACACACATACATACATACATACACATACACAGGTTCAAAAGCTACATGGTCATTCATCTAAAAGCAAATGATATGCAATTAACTTTGTCAAATACTTATTTTACTTTTCCTTACTGCAATGGAAACAGAACGGAAGAGGACTCAGCAAATACTGAGCTGCCTCCTCGGCTCTGAAATTCTGCCATCTACTGAGGCAACATGCCAATCTAAAAGCCATGAGAGCATTCCCTTTTGGCTACATCCCCACAGCATCTATCATTGTTAGTTTCCTTGATAATGGCCATTCTAACTGGTGTGAGGTGGAATCTCAATATTGTTTTGATTTGTATGTCCCGTATTGCCACAGATGGTGAACATCTCTTCAAGTGTCTATTGGCCAATCTTATTTCTTCTTCATAGAAGTCTCTCTTTAAGATGTTAGCCCATACCTTACTCATGTAACTATAACCCCTCTGTGCAGCATTTTTACAATAAAAAAACATACAAAAAAGACTTTAGCCCATGCATTAATTGGGTTGTTTCTGGGTAGTTTAATTTTTTCGAGGTCTGACTACATTTTAGAGATGAGACCCTTGTCTGATGTATAGCTAGTAAAGATCTTCTCTCATTCTGTGGGCTTTCTATTTATCTTGTTAGCTATGTCCTTTGCCATGTAGAAACTCTTTAGTTTCATGCAATCCCATTTATCTAGTCCTCTGATTTGTTGTATTTCTGGATTTTAGGAAGTTTCGACCTGTGCCAAGGAGACTTAGTGTTTCTCTTGTCCTTTCCTATAATATTTTCAGGAAATCTGGTCTTACTTTGAAGTCTTTGATCCATTTGGAGTTGATTCTGGTGCATTGTGATATATAAAGATCTAACTTCAATTTTCTTTACATGTATAACCAATTCTGCCAGAACCATTTATTGAAGACTTGTTCAACTACTCTGGAAAGCAGTATGGAGGTCCCTCAAAAGACTAAGCATAGAGCTTCCCTATGCCTCAGTAATCCCACTCTGGCGTTTACTCAGTTGACCACAAACCAGACTACACGAAAGCCAGCAGCATGACCATATTCATTGTTTACCATAGCCTGAATAAGGAATTAACCCAGATGCCCCTCAGTGGATGAATGGATCAAGAATATGTGGTACATATACACAATGGAATTTGGTGCTTCCTTCAGAAAGAATGACATTGCTTCATTTGTAAGGAAATGGAAAGGCTTGGAAAAAATAATATTCAGTAAAGTAAGCCAAACCCAGAGAAACATAGGCTCCATGATTTCCCTTATTTGCAATAACTAGAGTGTTCCTATAAATCTACAAGTAAACATTCATACAATGAGAACAAAGGGGGATATTCTTAGGAGCAATTGCAAAGGCTCAATAGCTATTTGCATAAGAACATATAATATAATGCTTATTGAAATGAACTCCAAGAAATGTCAGTAAGAAGTGTTTTTATTGAACTGTTTGGAGTTCATTTTTCTTCTTTCCCTTTTTCTTTGCTTAATTCCCTTTTGTCTCTTGTTGCTGTTTTTGATTTCTGAATTCTTTGTCTTTTATATACATTTATCTGATTTGGGGAGGGGGAGGGAAATCACAGAAATTTTGGGACAAGGGGTGAACCAGTTCACCATGAAATGTACTAGACACTATGTTGGAGATGAAATATAGAACTTTTGGGGAAGAGTCTAGGGGAAAGGAAAAACAGAGAGAATGAGGAAAGATATGACACTGTTCAAAAGGAAATGTACTCAGTACCTGAATGTAATGGTAATTCCTCTGTATATCCCTTTTACAATAAAATTTAATATATGCTATGAGAAATCTGAATCACAGAATGTTTGGTAGGTATTCTTTTTGTTTATGCTTCTCATGCTATGTTTCTTTTATTTTATCTTCTTCATTATGCAGTAGAAACTCTGAAAGGACAGACAAGAAGAAAGACAGCACTGGGATATATCAGTCATCTTTACTTTCATTTCCCTTTCATGACGGTGACAATGTACAAGTCTTGACATTTTTCAATAAGCATTAGAACAAACAATTTGCTTCTCTCTATCTCTCAACTCTGAGCAGAGGCAATCATATTTGTATTAAAGTCTATACCTTCTATTTTTGCCATTTGGTGGCAAAAAAGTGGGAGGGGAGCTCTGTTCTTCAGCCAAATTTAATGTTTCTCAATAGTCCTATTTTGGACATCAAAGTAAATCAATGATTCACCTAGCAGGATAGAAGAATTCTCACATAATGTTCAATGTTAACCCTCATGTACTCAAGACAGATTATTTGGGGACTGTGGACATATATCTATATCAATATATATTGTTCTGCACTAAATCTGATAAACTTTGTCTTTTACATTTAACTTAATGATGCTTTTGAGAGTTTGATGATCCATTCTTTTATATTTCTCACAGAAATCAGGGCCACATAAAATGAAGGTTGGGATATAAAACAAATGGTTTAAAATAGCTTGATAGATAACTCTTGTTGAAATTTAACCACTTTTGAAAGCTTCAGAGATTATGATTTGATTTTTATAAGAGCCTCTGCTCATTTTTTGTCAGCATATTTAATGCCTGTGAAGGACAAATATTTTTGAAATTTGATCATAGAATTTATGAGTCTATATTATAAAAACACATTCTTACCTTCAATGGAAAAGAGAAAGCAGAAGAGGATTCCACTATGGCTACCTTGAAAACCTGGCAGTCAGAGCTCTTATTCCAGATTCATCTGGCTGTACTGATGGCTGAGTCAGCAACACAGGAAGAATTGTCCTTCTGTCTGGAACCTCCATCTCTTTTGACAGAGGCTGACCTTAAGAGCTCCACCTTTCTCAACCATATTCAAACATGGGCATGTGGAAGAAAACATGGACATAGAGGGTGGAGGATCAGGGAGGTAAGTGGGAGTCTTCACTGTGCTTCCTTTCCTCACACCCTAGGCAACCTATTTGTCTCTTAACTTTAATTCAATCTGTCATCCTATCTCCCACAGACTTTTCATATTTCTTTCACCCTTGCTTTTCACTCACTTTACTCCAGCTGCTTTGTGATGAAGGATTTTGCCTATCTATCCAATTTCCAATACTCGTTTGGCTGCCTCCCTTCCCTTGGGTGCACATCTGTTCCAACTATCTCCAGCCAATGTGTGTTCCAACTTGGCACTGTTCCATTAGAAGTCTTTGTATGTTCTGTTACTTCTGCCTGGAATATCCTTTATTCTTGTCCCCTGGGATGTACCTCAGGATGAGTCTCAACTAAGGCATTATATCCTTGATGAGCAATTTTGATTCCTAGGAAAACTTCCTTTCTGTATCTGTCTAGGTAACTGCTTCTCTGCTGAGCTCTGCATAGCTCTTCAGAGGGTTCAAACCCAGAGCGAGGTTCTGAAGGCTTTCCTGTGTTCCTACTTCCCCTTACAGTAGGCTTTGGACATTTCACTTCTGCAGCTCCAGCACACCATGTATGTGGCATCTAGTCAAAACTGCCTGAGGACTTCTGTAATGAGGACCTTTTGCTCAGCTGTGGGAGGAGTCACTAAAGGAACTCATTCATGGGGTAATGTTCTCAGTAAAGGAAGAGATGCCATAGTGAATGGAATCTAAGGAAATAGCAAATCTGAGATGGCAGCAGAGAAATAACAAGCTTCTGGAGTTTCTAGTGGAAGCAAAAAAAAAAAAATAACCAAACAACAACAACAAAAACAAAAGAACACAAGACATCCTCTCCTTTTTGTCCATTCTCAAATTAATAACAACTGACTGTTGTCCACATTGCCACAGATTTATCTACCATACTTAACAATTTTTCCCTACAATCAAAGAATTTCCTTAATGTTGAAATTTAAGAACCAGCTATATATAATATCTCTCCAACGTCAATAAGTACAATGTATTCTGACACCTTTATAAAGAAGAAATTGATATTTTACTCACAATGAAGTTTATTATTGTCCAGTGATGTGTCAATTGGTGGCCAAAAGACAGACACTCTGAGACCTGTAGTGTTAGGCCTGTTCAGCACAGCTAGCCTTTCTTTTCAATTCTTTTAAATGTTTACTTTTATTATCTTTAAGTAGTTGTACAAAGGAGTTGTAATTGAACAAATTAGTTTGTAATTACAACTCATCTTGATCAATGTTATCCCTTTCATCGGTATCCCCTGTCCCTCTTCATCTAACTCCTCTCTCCAATTTCTTTAATACCATAGGATATGCATTGAATAAACAAAACCAGATGACAACCTCACTCACTGTGGTAAGGTGCCTGTTAAAAGATTCACTGTAAGCAGGAACAAAACAGCATCTGGTTTTGCAATAAAGTTATTTGTTTGGTTAGTAGGATTATGCACTAAAGTAATGAATGTATAGTTTGGTGAATACATAAACCAAAACTATAGGTATTCATACTGTATTGAGTATTCCATGTGGCATATAAGCATATATGCTGTACTGCCATATAGCCCAATAGATATGTGCATCTTCCACATAATGGAGAGTAATGCATTATGCTGTAATGTTAGGAAACACATAGCATCACAAGTAATGGGGAGTTTCTAGGTCTGTTATGATATTTTGGAATCATTAGATCAATCATTGGTCAAAATGACATTTTTCAACACCTGATTGTATTTTGTTGCCAAGAACTTTCTGTTAAGTAAATCAATTAAAGTATTAGGCAATGCCAGGTGCCAGTGTCTCATGCCTATAACACTAATTCCTCAGAAGAATGACATCTGAGGATCAAGGTTTGAATCCAACCTGGGAAGAAAAATCTGTGAGACACTTTCCTTCAATTAACGAGCAAAAAGACAGAAGCAGATATGTGTTTCTAGTGGTAGAATGCTAGTACTCTAGGCATTCACATGCAGTGGTACCAACTGAGGATATTCTTTAGAAGAGGAACACAAAGGCATCTTATCTATGCACCTCTGAATATTTAAAATAATGTTTTCCAAAAAGGACTCCAGGAAATGGAAACAAGAGGTTTTGCCTTTGTGGTTGCTTTTGTTCTCTTTCTTTTCTGTCTTGTTTGTTTGTCTTTAAGAGGATAAGGGAGCACAGAAATGGAGGGGAAACAGTGGTCCTCACTAGATACTGTGATGAAAATGAACTATACAACTTGTGAGTGGGATAAAAGGGAAAAACTAGAAGAGATTGAGGGAAGTGTTGACATTGTTCAAAATTGAATCTACTCTTTATCGGAATTATGTAACTATAATCCCTCTGTACATCACTTTTATAATAACAATAAAAAACTTTAAAAGAAAGAAAAGGCAGAGCATGACAAAGACTATAAATCCCTAAGTCAAATTCTTCTACTTATTCTACACACACATACACACACACACACACACACACACACACACACACACACATGTATGTATGGCAAAATCTTCCAACCACAAGCTTCTTCTAACAGAATGGCATATTTGAGCATAGCTTCCCGTTTGACCTGAGTGATTCCTAATTACTTTTCCCTCTGTGGATTGTACAGAAGTGAGACAAAATAATATTTAGGAGTAAATGTATTCACTGAGCTATCAACCCAAGGAAATAGAAATATCAGAGGATAATAGAGAGGGAAAGAAGTGTGAAATTCTTCCATTTCTTTGACAAAATATGCTGCTAATGAGTTTCTAAAACACCATTTGGCATGTACTAACCAACATTAAAGAAGACATTTTAGGTCTTTTTGTTTTGTTTTGTTTTCCGTGCTGTTGGTTGGTGTCTTGGTTGTTACCGAAAGAGAACCGGGTTAAAATGCTAAACAGGAATAATTATAGCTCAATGAGGCTCATCCTGTGGAGTCAGGTATGTGTGTTCTTGTCATGGACTAAGACAGACGTCCACTTTTACTGATTTGTCCTCAAGAATCACTGGGCTTTCAGGTAACCCCTGAGCAGGTGTACTGCTCTGGTACTGAGGTCACAGCACTGCAAGCGGAGCCACATACCTCAAGTCCAGTGGTCTCATCAGATGTGATCAGTGTTTTTGGAGTAACTGACCAAAATACCAAAGCATTCTGTATGATGAGGTTAAAGAAACCTGAAAAGGGAAAAATTTAATCTGAATTAGTTAGCTTGTTCTTTTTCTGGTTTTCTTTTTTTAATAAGTTTTTTATCATGAAAATACTATACAGAAGGGCTACAGTTAAATGAACAAGGTAATGAGTACATTTCTTATCAAGCATTGTTGATAAGTTAGCTTATTTAAAAAAATAATGAGTTTCAATATGGAAGATTTTAGTCTGGATTATGTACAAATAACATAACAGAAAAAGACATTACAAAATACTATTACCCAAAGGTCACCACCATCCTCTAATATTGATTGAATTCCAGATTGTACTATTTTTCGACCTTGCCGGCCTTTTGAATAAAGTCAGCATCCAATAGCTACTGGGTTTACTGAAATGGCAGCTAAGGAAAGTCAATTATATGTACCAAGTCTATTACTCATATGGTCTTGAATGAAGTATGGGCATTCTCAGGCTCTGTTATGTAGATCGCAGTATGTGTTCTGCCTACATCAAAACACTGATCTTTCAGTACAAAAGACTATATTTTGGGCTTTGTAGATGAATCTTTTGAGGTTAGCAACATCCCATCACACACCCCACCCCACCAGTGCTATGAAGCTCCTATGAATGTTTTCCCTTAAGACCTGAAAGTCAGCCTTGAGCCTATACAAGGCTGTTGGGAAGGATAAGAGTAAAAAAATCACAGAACAGTCTGAACATGGTGCTGAGCACATGTGTTGTAGCCTCTACCAAAGTCCAGGATGATTATATTATCATCCATTGGTTGCTCCAACCTAATACATTTCTGATCCTCCACCATGTCTCTCGTCCCCCACTCATAGAACTGCTTCTCCTGACATTATCTGTGCCCTGTTCACCTGGGCGATCATTTTCCACTCTCCAGAATGTATCTACCAGTCCTGACCACATCTTTCTGTTTCGTCCTCACCTTCTGATACACAGAATCTGCCAAGATCAGTTTCTCATCACCACGTGGCTTTCAGATAGCTTCTGGTCATGAAGGGAATTTTGTTTCCTTGTGGTTTTGCAAATGCATACGATTATGCATGTCTAATTCATCATGACTTATCCTCTGTCCTTTCTATTGTTCTATGATTTGGAGCATTTAATGGGAAATATGCATTTCTTTTCCTAAAAAATATTGGTTCAGGGCAGGAAGCCATTGTGTCAAATTTGGTTTGAGAGTATTTTCAAGTTTAAAATCAGCTTTAAGAAATAACTTTAACATATAAAGAAAACAACTTCTAGAACTGACACTTCAAAAAGAACTTTGAGGATAGAGTGCACATTATCCCTACCTGAAAGCTAAAAACAGCATGAATATAAGGGGGAAATTCCCATTCTCCTTAAACAACTAATCAATTGGCTGAACATCATTCTATTGAAGTCATCTTTTGTTAGCTGAACCAAAACAATGAACTGTTGCTCTCATACAAGAAAATAATTACCTTCTGTTAATATAGTGACGATTCTTGTCAGAAACAAATCATTTTCCACAGGGCCATTTTAAGGACCATTTTCATAACTTAGTTTGGATGACATTGTAGATGACATTAAATGACAGTGTATAAAAATGCTAATTCAGAGACCAATCATCATAATTACTACTAATAATAATGTTTAAAAATTTCAGTGCACATTAAAGTAAATTAGTCTAAAAAAGTAAGCAAATTCAGAACCATTTAATCCATATAAAACTTGGGAAAATGAAAAATACCTCTAAAGAGAGAGATAGAGAAATGGAGTTAGAAAGATGTAGAGAGATGGAGGGAATAGGAGAAAAGGGAAGAGAGTAGAGAAAAGAGGGAGAGAGGGAGA
>NW_012267268.1:11072299-11100064 GCF_000151885.1 Dipodomys ordii
TTTTCTACTCGTGTTTAACCAGTTTTGCCAACACCATTTACTGAAGAGGCTTTCTTTATTCCATTCTATTTTTTAGCTGCCTTGTTGATGATTAGGATGCTATAGGTCTGTGGGTTCATTTCTGGGTCTTCAGTCCTATTTCACTGGTCTTCAAGTCTGTTCTTGTGCCAGTACCAATTTTTTTTATTACTATAGCTTTGTAGCACAGTTTGAAATTTGGAACTGATATTCCTCCAGCACTGTTTTTCTGCTAAGGACTGTTTTTGCTATTTGGGTTGGAATATTGATAAATATTGCATTGAATTTGTAGATAGCCTTTGGAAGTATTGCCATTTTCATGATGTTAATCCTCTCAATCCAAGAGTGTGGGAGGTTTTACCACTTTCTAAGTTCTGCTTTTATTTCCTTTTTCAGGTTTTCAAAGTTTTCAACATAGAGGTCCTTCATTTCTTTAGTTAAGTTGACTCTTAGATATTTTATTTTTATTACAAAAGGTGTTTCCTTATTTCAGCCACACTCTTCTAGTTATTGGCATACAGAAAAGCCATTGATTTTGGAGGGTTAATTTTATATCCTGCTACTTTGCCAAAGTTTCCAATCAGCTGAAGTGGGAGTGGATCCCATATGGTGCTTTAAATACAACATCATGTTATCTGCAAAGAGGGAGAGTTTTACTTCATCTTTCCTTATTTAGATTCTCTTTATGCTTGCATCTTGTCTTATTGTTCTTGCTAGACATTCTAATACTAAATTGAAGTAACATGAAAAAAGTGGACATCCTTGTCTCGTTCCTCAATTTAGACAGAATGGGTTTATCATCTCACCATTAAGTATAATGCTGGCTTTAGGTTTGTCATGCACAGCCTTTATTATATTGAGGATTCTTCTTTGGATTCCTAGTTTTTCCAGAGCTTTCATCATAAAGGGGTGTTGGATTTTTATCAAGTACTTTTTCTGTATCTAATGTAATAATCATGTGGTTCTTATCCTTGCTCTTGTTGATGTGATGAATTATATGAATTGATTTGCATATATTGAACCAGTTTTGAATCCCTGAAATGAATCCTGTTTGATCATGATGTATGATTTTTTTGATGAGATGTTGAAGTCATTTGGTCAAAATTTTTTTGAGAAGTTTTGCATCGATGTTCATCAAAGAAATGGGTCTATAGTTCTTTTTCTTTGATGAGAGTCCCTGCCTGGTTTTGGAATGAGGATTATGGTGTTGTCATTGAAGGATTTTGGTAGTAAACTTTCACTTTCAATTTCATTGAAGAATTGAAGTATTTGTGTGATTTCTGCTTTGAAGGCCTTGTAGAACTCAGCAGTAAATCCATCAGATCCTGGCCTTTTCTTGGGTGGGAGGTCTCTTATTTCTATTTTTATTTTGATGCTTGATATGGGTCTGTTAAGTTGATTTAAATCATCTTGGTTTAGTTTTTTATTGTCAATATTTGCTAGAAATTCATCCATTTCTTCCAGATTCTCAAACTTATTAGTATAAAACTTTGAGAAATATTCCCTTAGAATGTTCTGAATCTTGGTTGTTTCTGTGGTATTTCCATTCTCAACTTTGAGTTTGTTTATTTGGGTGTGTTATCTTCTTTTTCTGATAAGATTTGCTAGGGGTGTGTCAATTTTGTTAATTTTTTTCAATGAATCAACTCTTTGTTTTGTTGATTCTTTCTATGCTTACTCATTTAATTCTGATTTAATTTTAATTATTTTTTTCTGTCTATTGGATTAGGGTTTAGCTTGTCACTTTTTTTCAAGGAACTTTGTCAGTGTAAAGGTGGAGTTTTTCTCTAGTGTTGGGAGAGGGCTACCTTCCCACCAATGCTCCATGAGGAGTGAGGATGTCTTGTGGGATACTCACACCTTTCCCTTGGTTGCCAGGCTGTTCATTGTCAGTTGACTGTTTGTACTCATCACAGAAGATTTCTGTTCCTTGTCATTTCTTGCTGGAGGTGAGTAGAATCTGCTTGCACATTGCTTCTGGTACCTTTGTTCCAGGCTCTGTATTGATATGGCAGCCATGGCAGCAGCCACCACTGTCCTCGCTTGTGACGCCTAGGGTGAATATGTCTCCTTAACCAAGCTTCCTGAATTTTTCCTCTCTGGCAAAGTTCTCTGTACTATGAAGGCACACTTGGTGTGACTCTCTATCCTTGGACTTTTCACTGGAACACTAAAACTGGTTTCTATGTGAGAGCTTGTTTAGCCCCAGCTTCTACTACACCTTCTTCTGGAGTCCTATTCCTCTGTCTATCTCCCTTTTTCTCCCTCTCTCCCTTGCTCCTTCCCTCCATCTCTCTTTCTCACATTCACACACACACACACACACATTTATATGTTCAAATTCATGCACTCATATGTTCAAATAGATATTAATATGGCCCACCAAAGAACAAAAATCCATGAGAACACAGTACACAGCAAGAATTATGGAATGCAGATGGGCATGAGGAATTACTCAGTGGGTTACATGTTGTCAAGATCAGTCATGAAATTACTACCTTTTCAACTTATTTATCTATATAGTGCACATTTTTGTTTGTTTGGTTTTTGATACAGAGTCTCTCTATGTAGCCCAAGTTGACGTTCAAACACAATCCTCCTGATACACTGCTGGGATCCTAGGTGTGTGCCAAAACTCCCAAACCTAAGATACATTTTTCAACATCTAGTTTAGGTGAAGCCTTGGAAGCTCAATCAAGAGAATCTAGATAGGATAAAAATAATCCTCCAGTCCTAGTCACACAGAAGGTAGAGAGCATCACACATACATAATTTATTGTATCCTATGACTTATTAGAAAAGTATTCTGATAAAAGTCTCTGTCCTTTTTCACCCACATGCATATTTATGTACATTTCTTGTTCATATATATCTGAAAGAAAAGTAACACTGCTGTGTACATTTAAAACATAAAGTGATCGGGTTCTACAAGGAGATTTGGAATAGAAGAATGAAATATTTAATTTTTTTAGAGTAAATGGTAATGAATCTTAATATGAAATATGGAATGTCACTATCATCCATCTGGATTTATGGTGGTGGCAATAAATGTATTTCTCATATTGATTAACTTCTAGATACAGATTTCTACATCAATACCATATCACACATAAAGGTAATCGTATCAGCCAGTCACAGTGGCTCATGGTACTCAGGAGTCTGAAATCTTAAGATTATGGTTTGAAGCCAGCACAAGAAGGAATGTCTGCAAGATTCTTAACTCCAATTAACCAGCCAAAAGTCAGAAATAGAGATATGGTATGGTTCAAGTGGCAGAGTGCCAACCTTACATAAAAAAGCGAAGGGCCAATCTTCAGACCCCTAATTCAAGCTCCAGTTGTGTAATCATATCCCCAAACAAGATTGTATTTGTGTACTTTATTATCAAAGTTTTTGGGCATCTTGAGGTTTCCAGAAAACTGCTGCTTACTTTAAGGAATTAGATTTGAGAGAAAAAAAGATCTCTCTTTCATCTAGCATTTTACTTCCCACTTTAGGTAAATATATGTGTTCTGGGTAAAGCAAGACTTCCAAAACCATCAAGAAATATGAATCAAACATAACCATATGCCATTGTGTAAACTTAGGTCTGTTCTATGCTTCCCAAGAGTTTCTTCACATTGTATAAAATATTAAAACAATTTTCTAACTTGGCTAACCAAGTGTAAAAGTTTCATTTTGGGGCCACATCTGAAAACATGTGATAATACTCCCCATTTCTTCCAGAACACTCTAATCGATTAGGTGGGATCTACTGTGAAGAAATAAAATTTTAAAAAAGAAAGACAGTCTCAAAAATTGAATGACATTTGTTGCTTTTTATCTTCCTCCCCCACGGTAACCCCTGTTTTCACTATATTTGATGTCAGTATAATTTGGGGAGGAGAAGGGAAAAACCAAAATGTTTAAATAGGGATGCAGGTGGACCTACTGTAACAATGAGATGTACAAGACACTATTGAACTACAAACTTTACAATTTACGTGTGGGGGGCAGTATAGTTTTGGAAGTAGGAGGGGACAGATGGTAGGGGAAAAACAAAGGAGAAGGCAACAATTCTTGATAAGAAATGTACTCATTACCTTGCTTATGACTGTAACCCTTCTGTACAGTATTTTCGCAATAAAAAACTTATTAAAAATTGAATGACATCCTATTTGCTTCAGAAGAATATCAAGTTTCCAGTTTTGTTTTTCACTTTCTTTTTTTTAATAAGAATTTTTAATTGTGAAAATACCATACAGAGGGGTTACCATTACATGAGCAAGGTAGTAAGTTCATTTCTTATCAAGCATTGTTGCCTCCTCCTTTGTTTTTCTCCTACCATCCCTGCCCTCCCATCTCCACGACTACACTCCCCCTGGCTCCGCACCACCCACCAAAGTTGTAAAGTTCCTTTTTCAACATAGCATTTTGTACATCTCATTGTTTCAATGGGTCCACTGGTATCCCTATTTAAACAATTTGTTTTTTTCCCTTCCTCTCCCCAAATTATACCAGCATCAAATACAGTGAAAACAGGGGTTCTACCATGGGGGAGGGACATACAAAGCAACAAAACAATCACCTTATAAATATGTATGTTTTTCACTTCCATCAAGCTCCTGTTCTCACTCTTCAGAGTGAAGGGAAGTATGGTCATTGTCATTGCTAAGAGTTTTCCTAAGGGCATGATGGGAAACCCTCTCCTTTTCCCCCCACACTTCTAACTTTTATATTTTGTTCTAATAAACAGTGTTGTGAAGTATTTGTTGATGGTACTTTTCCTCCTTTTGTGGCTGCTGTGGGCAAAATCACTGTGACATTGATCTTATTCAGAGATGTATGTCCCGAGGTTGCTAATCAGCACAGAGCTGTCAGTTTAAATTCCCTGAGAAACTCTGCTGTCTCTGGGCTGGACATGAAAATGGCAGCAGAAATTGGAGAGACAGAATGGATCTCTGTCATTTTCTTACCCAAACTTCTTAAGCAAGGACCTTGCACTTTCTTCCAGGAATATTTTGTAGTATTTCTCCCTGAGCGATTGATTCATTAGGTTTTAATTTTATTTTCTAGATTAAATTATATGAAAAAGAATACCATAGTATAATTAGAAAGAATATTAATATATCAGTTAGAAAACAAAAGAAAAAATAAAATTTTATTATGGTATGGTAGTGGACAATTTCTTCTTCTAGTCCTTTATGATTTTTAACATTATTTGGGCTGTGATTATACTTTGGTTTGATCCTTCTAACCCAACATCTTGAATGCTGGGATTAGAGGAGTGTACCACCGTGCCTGTCTACAATCTCTAATATAAACATATTATTTAAACAAAGCTTTTGTTTGAACTAAATATAGTACCTACAAGCAGATACTAGATGAAATGCATACAGTTCCTGCTTCATATCTCTTTTCTTCCTTTTTCTCCTCCTCTTCCTTCTTTTCTCTTCTCTTCTTTCTCTTCACTCCTGCTTCTTTCTTTGACTACTTTAATCTATTTAGTTTACTGAGATAAACAGGAAGACTAGATTACCATAAAGCCAAAGTTGTGAAATATACAATGCATGCTGCTGAAGAGGAACATTTCTTATTAATTTGGAATAGTTTAAATCTGTGGGATTAACTCTGTTACATGAGTACTTGCAGAATATTCCTCTTTTTCTCCCGAAGTTATTGGAAATACTTTTCTGATTATTTTTATAATGGACCAATTCATTATTTACAATTCCATATAACTAGTGACACAGAAACACTATAGTATATGTATGAATAGGTTATAGTGTTACCTCTGATACATGTGTATTTGTATGGTATTTAAATTAGATTAAACATATTATCTCTTTAAATATGCATCATTTCTTAGTGATGAAAACTTTCATAATTCTTCCTTCTAGATTTTGGAGACATATATGAGAGCATTGTTTCTTTGAAACATTGTTTCTTTGATCATTGAAATTTGTTCATGTTTCAAGGTCAGCCAGAGGAGAAAAGTCTATGAGACTATCTCCAAAGTAAGTAGCAAAAGACAGGGGTGAAGGTATAGCTCAGTAGTAGAGTGTTTGCCAACCAAACACAAGTTCAAATCCCTGACTAGCAAAAAAAATAAAGAAAATTTTGCTAATGAATCCACTGTTAAGCAACAATTTCCCAGATATTTTCTAAGTAAAATAAAAATGAAAAAACTGCTATTGG
Source organism: Dipodomys ordii (assembly GCF_000151885.1). Lineage (NCBI taxonomy): Eukaryota > Metazoa > Chordata > Mammalia > Rodentia > Heteromyidae > Dipodomys > Dipodomys ordii. The sequence continues at coordinate 11,078,495 of NW_012267268.1, forward strand.
GGCTGGGAAGGTGGCTCAGTGGTAGAGTGCTTGCCTTGCATGCATGAGGCCCTGGTTCGATTCCTCAGCACCACATAAGCAGAAAGAAAAAAGCTGGAAGTGGCGCTGTGGTTCAAGTGGTAGAGCGCTAGCCTTGAGCTGAAAAGCTGAGGGACAGCTCCCAGGCCCAGAGTTCAGGCCCCACTACCGGACCCAAAAATAAAATTAAAAAAATAAAAAACCCGCTATAATTGGAGTCACTCACTCTCAAAAACCTTACCACTTATAGAGGCTTTAGTCTTTGTTTCAGTTTTCCAGCAAGTTAAAGAACATCTTTCCCTTAGAAAGTCTTTTCTTATAATTTCCCTTAAATATCAGGTCAAAATTTAGCATATTGGATCTTTTATGCCTCATATCCTTAAATACTGAAAAACATGCATAGGATATTCAATGAATCTGAAAGTCCATTAATCTGTTTAAGGAGCTAGTTTAGGAACAATGGTAAATAGCTTGCATCATTATCTCTGACTATGCAAGGGAGACTCAGAGACTATTAGAACTGAGCACCTGCACCTAGCACTTATCTAGCCACCAACAAAGTACATAAGGAAATGGGAGTTAGTGAATGATCTCCTTCCCAGGTTTTCCATCTGTCCCTCCTGCTGTGATTATTGATTTCATTCATTAAAATAACATGTAACTGATGCTAGGCACAACATACTGCTACCCAGCGCCCAAGGGGATTTTCTTCCTGAGTCTAATGGGTCATGACAGGAAGATGGAATTCTTATCTGATCAAAAGATATTATATGCTTTTAGATCAAGCACTTGTAAGATACATATTTGCTTTATTAAATTGTTGTGTATAGCTGATTTTAGAAATCTCATACTTTAAAAAGATACCAGAGAAAAGTTCAGTGGGATGCCTAGCGGATCTCATCAAAATGTTCATGGTTTCTCTTATTAATGTCCCTAGCTACAACTCTCCCAGAAAGAGAGACATGTCTGCATATGTATGTAATTTCATTGTTGTTGTTTGTTGGATCTTTGTCAGTGACTAGAGAATGAAATGTCATTGGCTATCAGTTTCTTGCTCAATTATAGAAATATGTATTATATTGTTTTATCTATCCATAATCAGAGTAAAAGAAAATGTTCCTTTATAACCTGCTCATGTCTCACCTCCACTTCCAAAATACATTTTCTAAAACATTGTTCTCCATATTTTGCTTTGTATAAGTCTCTCTTCTCTCACAGAATCAGGGTAAACATTTCTGATCAGCCAGGTTATTTAGAAGAATCATTTACAGAGCTTGTTCATAATTTTATCAAACACTTGTCAAATATCACAACCTGTTCATTTACATTTCTTAACCAACTAGTCTGGAATGGAATACAGTCATGGCAAGAATTAGTGTGCATCTAACCTCTTACTTACTTGTGTTCAACCTGTACAAAGTGAAGGAAAATTAGAATTTCAGCTTATTCTACCTGCAAGTCTGTGGATTCCTTTCTTTAAGATTTTTTAGCTGGGAGCTATTGGCTTACATCTATTATCATAGCTACTCAGGAGGCTGAGATCTGATGGTTGGAGTTCAAAGCTAGCTTGGATAGGAAAGAATATTATTTACAATTAACTGGGTATTGCTGTGATGAATAAATCTACAGTTATTGAAATAAGAGAACATTATGCACCAAAGCTTTTTTCTAAAAATAAGACAATGGACAGGGGAGAATGTTTCAAGAGATAACATTCAGCAAGATATATTGTATTCATAAAGTGCTTTGTTAAATGGCAATTCTTTTGTACAACTACTTAAAATGATAATAAAAAGAAAAAAATAGGGTAAATGTCAACAAGAACTTCATAGGTTGACGTGTTACCAAAATAGGCTTCAGAAAGAGAGATTTGCTAAACACAATTATGGAAATAAGTTCACAATTATTTATCACACATACTGGCCCCCTCAATCAAAATGGGAACATCTGTATTTTCCCACCCCAAATTCTCAATAGATGTAGTGCACATTAATCTTTCTAACTTTGGCATCCAAATGGCTTTTATCACAACATACAACTCAGTGTTGTTGAGTTAGAAATTACAGCATCAGCTCCAACAGCAATAAGCTATTTCTAGGAAGACCTCTTGGCAATTCCTAATCTTATATGAAATGCCATGGATTATTCTAGATAATGGAAAGGAAGGGATAGAGAATGATTTTTGAAAATATAGAAATGGGTAAATAAAAGAATTCAAGGGCTATTGGGAGAGATAGGTAGAGTAGAAATGAGAAAGGGTTAGAGAAGGAAAGAAGCAACAGGTGAGGAGAAGAAAGTAGACACAGGTATAAAATATTAAAAAAGGAAGTAAGGCATGAATGGAGAGGAGAATGAGTACTTTTGAAATATAATGTTCTCTCTGAATTCTCCTAAACACAAGAATAATGGTATTTGTTACCATTGTCCAAAACAAACTCATTTGAAAGAGATATGGAATCATGACTCAAGAGGTAGAAAGTCAGCTGTGAAAGGAAAGTAAACAGCAAGAGTGGCAGGTCCTAAGCACAAGCTCAGTTATTGGTACACGTGCATGTGTATGCACACACACACACACACACACACACACACACGCACACAACAGGATATAATATGAGATTAAGAAAGCTAGAGTCTAAATAGAAGGGTTCTGTTGTTATGCATAATTGCATAAGCACCCAGGAATCATATGCAATGCTGCTGGCTTGGTTCCCCATCCAGTTTTATTTGCTTGTTTGGCTGATTAATTTTGCATTTGCTTTTTTAGAACCACTTGGTTATCTCCCAATTTAACTTGGAAAAGGAAGGCTGAGAAATGTTCTTGAATGAATTGCAAATGCATCATTTTCTTAACTAAAATGAGGGAAAATGTTTTGAGACCAAATCAGAGCTGCATTTCCATGGCCCTACAAGCATTTTGGCAAGGTGTGTGATTACTTCACGTTCAAGAGTGCCCAGTTCATTTGGTTAGTTAGAGCTCTGTATTCCAAGAAATTCTTGGTTATTACATGTTTTCTTCCATAGCACACTTCAGGCTAATCTGAAAAGGTCATTTATTGGCAAAGATGCCCTTAGACATGAGGTAACTTTGGATATTAAGTTGTTTTTCTTAGTCCGGGGAAAAATAACACTAGGGTTAGAAGAAAGGATAGGCTGACATTTTTCTTAAATACATCAAGGAGACTTTGTGAAACACTGCTACAAGCACCACAGGCATCTAGGCCCTTCAAGAACAAAGAGAAGTGGTCAAAGCCTATGTCGATTATGACCTATCACCTAATTTCTGAACTGCCCTAAATCCACCTGACTTTAAGAAATCAGCCCATCAAAGGACACTGAAATCAATGGTTGTCATGGTGAAGGTATTCCTAGAAATAAGGACCATTTTAGGTTAGGACAGCAAAATTGCTCACAGGCAACAGCTAATAGTGCAGTGTGGCCAACCTCGTACAGAAGCAATTCTGATAAAATATCCTAGATTTGGAGGGATTCTTCAAGATGAACCAGAACTCATTCTAAAATGCAGAGAAATTTCTGATTAATACTCCTTGGAATGGAGTTGTGGAAACCCAGACAAGGGGAAAGACTTGTTCCAAGTCTGGATAAAACAGTCTGAAAGTAGGCACAGAATGAGCAGAGCTCACAGAGGCTGTACAGTAAGAGTAACTACAGGGGGTGATTGTCTTTTCTTGGTTCAAGAGTCTAAATTGATATGTAGATCAAAATTGTATGGTGCATGCTGAGTCCCTGATGGGCAGTTATCTCATCCTTTCAGGACGGTCCTCTATTATAATATTTAACAAGACAAGTGCACTATTCATTGGTCTTTGTGGAGATTCATTTTGAAGAGGCTTACCAGGCAATAAGAGGCATCAGAGGACTAACAAACATCTAAAAAGTCCTCAATATGTATGTGCTTAAACATTTTGATTTCTCTTTTATTACAAACATCCCCCATTTTTCTTTCCCAAGCTTCTCAGATGTCACCTTCACATGGATCAAACAGAGGGACAAACAGAGATAGGAAATTGATTCATGAAAATTACGTTATATTGATGCTGCACATATGGTCAATTCATTTTAATGAGGGACTTCTTCATATCAGGAATTCTGCTAGAAGCTGAGAACATAAATCATGGTTCTAGGCATTGACATCTGGTACAAGTTCTGTGGACTTCAAAAATTGAATCTTCAAGGGAAAGTTAACAGTGTTTCCTTCATGGAACTATTGGGAGGAATAAATATACTAATTTATGTAAATTTTTTGGAATCATATTAGTCATATAGTAAGGATTAAATAAATTTGACCATTAATATTCTATTTTCTCTAAGGTCATTTTGTGTTTGTGTGTGTGTGTGTGTGTGTGTGGGTGTGGGTGTGTGTGTATGTGTGTGCTGGTACTGGGCTTGAACTTTGGGCCTCTAGTTAAGCTATTTTCCTCAAAACTGGTGCTCTATCACTTGAGCTACACCTTCACTTCTGGCTTCCTGTTGGTTAAATGGAGAAAACAGCCTCTTAGAATTGCATGCTCTGGCTCCAAACTTAACCTTGACATTTCAGCCTCCTAGGTAGCTAAGATTATAGACATATGCCACTGATACTCTTCTAAGTAACTCAACTTTTATGTAATAGAGAGAGGCCTAGAAAAGAAAGCAGAATCTATGCTAGATTTAGATAAATTCCAAACAGCTAAAGAAAATGAATCCACTGACAATTCTTAGTGACAATAGATTGAACATGGAATAGACCTGTATATCAATCCATGTATACTACAAAATGCCTAATTACCAGGTCTCTAAGTAAAACACTCAACAAAACACGGATTTCTAGTGTTTTTTTGTTTTCTACAAACACTTTTACTTGGACCATCATTTAGCTGACAACATAGGGAGACTGCATAGCTTTGGAAAGGAAGCCCTGTAGAAGCTGATCAGAGGCATCCAAAACACCACTAAAACAGGGGCACAGTATCACCCTTGAACTCTTATCATTCTATGTTTCATAGCCTGAGTTTCCTACCTCATAAAATGGAGATTATGAAGAATAGCACAAGTATTTCTGACTCAATGAGATGACATAAGAAAGCCCTCAACATAATAGTACATTTATACCAGCCCCTCAAAAATGCTACAACTTGCACTCATTTTTTGTATTGTTGAAATGTGCATTGCCCAGAGCAGAAGATATGAGGATAAATCCTAAGAAAATCAGAAGAGTTACAGTCTTTTAAGGTCTTGTAACACAATGAAGTTTTACATTGCACCTGAATGCAGTTCCACTGCAAAGCTTTGCTGGCTTTACATGTCCTCTTAACTACTACGGTATTGGACAGGCTGTAACGGTACCCCACACATTATGTATATGTATTTCAATCTCTATTTCTTTTTACGGAGCCATGTTATTAAATCCATAACCTAAACCCTTGAGGGAGCTACCAATTGACTTGAAAAATGTATCATTTACATAAGTAAATATGCCTTGTTCCTGAGCTTATTTTTCACCTGATTTTGAACTAATACTGGGACTACAATCAGTCTAAACTGTTAATCCAAAAACAATTTAAAGTATCAACTATTACCAATAGAACCTTTGCTCTTCCAATTTTGGAGGCTTAAAAATCCAAGCACAAATAACAGCAGATTAGGTGTGTGGTGAGGACCATTCTGGATTGCATCTTCACGTGGTGGCAGAGGTGGACAGAATTGTTCAGGGATCTTTGGTGAGAATAATAACTGTTATCACTTCCCAAAGACCCAATTTTAATACAACCATTTGCTTAGGTCTCAACAAACAGCAGTTGTGGTAGAGAACAAACATTCAGCTCATGGCACAACCCCATCCAGACATCACTAGCAATGAACTATCTGCCTTCTGCTGCTCAAGGGAATCCTAGCTTGGGATCTGCTTCATTATCATTATCCATTTCTTCTCACACTATTTCAGATTCTCATATTTTGCCCTGAGTTTACCTTTGAAATTCACATCTGAAAACATGTTTTGTAGATAGAACTCTCTTATTCTCAAGGAAGAACTTAACTTGATATGGATTTACTTTCAACTTCTTTCTGCTTCCAATCATTTTGTGGGAAATGCATAATGTACTTTAATGTGTAACCCAAATAACGCATACTTTATACCCTAATATAAATTCCAATGTATGTCAGTCAATTTTGTGAAGTAGACATTGACAAGCTTATCTTACATAATTTGTAATTGTGGTTCTGAGGTTCTTACCTCTCCAAGTTTACATAGATTCTATATCTATTCTATATTTCCTTTCTCTTTCTTTATCCTTCCTCCAGTTCACATGTGGCCATATTAACTGATCATTACCAAATACTTCTTGGTTCCAGTCACTAGGATAGAACTAAATAATAAAACAAGGTTCTATTTTTATTCATTCTCCATTGTTTTCATCAGCCTTTCACGGTGTTTCCTTTTCATGATTATTAATTTTACTGTCTTCCTTTGATTTATCTGTAAGATTATTATTTATTTATCACCTCTCTCTCTTTTGGAGTTAAAAATAGAGTTCCTTATATTATCACCATGTACTCCTTCATTGTTTAGTTTATGATTTTCCTTGCATAACATTAAGCCATATTGACTGTCTGTATGGGTTGATTTCTATCCTCTAAAAATTCTTGTGTTAAGTCTTACAAAACCCAGCATCTCAGAAGGTTATTTTGAAATACAAGCTTAGAGAAGTAACTAAGGTGAAATTGGGTCATCAGAGACCTAGTCCATCTTACTGTGATGCTAATAGAAATTATAAATATGACATAAAGAACCAGAAAGAAAGACCATAGAAAGACACTGGAAAGAGATTGACATTGACCTGCCATAGAGAAGTCTTAGAAGAAAATCCATGCTCAAAGTTGCTTGATAAGAAATGTACTCACTATCTTCCCCATGTAATTGTAAACCCTCTGTACAGTATTTTCACAATAAAAAAAAAAAGTTGATCTTAGAATTCCAGCTTTCAGAGCTGTGAGGAAACGAACTTCTGTTGTTTTGTCTAGGGGGAGGGGGATGGGAAGGGATGGGAAGGGGAAAGAAAGGAGGAGGCAACAATACTTGATAAGAAATGTACCCATTACCTTGCCCATGTAATTGTAACCCCTCTGTATGGTATTTTCACAATAAAAATTTTAAAAAAACATAGTGTATTGTACATCTCATTGTTACAATGGGTCAACCTGTATCCTTGTCTCAGCATTTTGTGATTTCCATTCTACTCTGAAAATTAGAAAAATGTATATACAAGATGCAGGGCACCAACATCAAATACAGTGACAACAGGGGTCATATTGTGGGGGAAGCATATACAAAAGAAGCAAAAAATCATATATATTTTAAATATGTTAAAAATAGCAAGAAAATAAAAATAGTTGTGTCCCTATCTTGGGGTTCATTTCACTTAACATCGTCTTATATAATCATATGTACATAGCTTTTGAACTTTTCTGCTTGTCTTAGACTTATACTAGTTATTGAAAATAAGGGAAAGCCTAGGACCTATGTTTCTTTGAGCCAGGTATACTTTACTTAATATAACTTTTTTCCAAGTCTTTCCATTTCCTAAAAAATGGAAGAGGTCATTCTTTCTGACACAGGCATAGAATTTCATTGTGTGTGTGCACTTATCTATCTATCTATCTACATATATATTTATATGTATATATATATATATACATATATCACATATTTTCTTAATCCATTCAATTACTCAGTGACATCTATGTTGGTTCCATACCTTAGCTATGGTAAATAATGATGTGATAATCATACATGTACTGGTAGCTTTATTATAGCCTTATTTGTGATTGGGTAAATGCAAAAAGTGGGATTGCTGAGTCATAAGGGAGCTCTATGTGGAGTCTTTTGAGGAACCTCCACACTGTTTTCCAAAGTTGTTGAACAAGATTACACTCCCAGCATCAACACAGTAGGGTTCCCTTTTGGCCATATCCCCCAGCATCTTTTGTTATTAACGTTCTTAAATATAGTCATTCTAACTGGGGTGAGGTGGTATCTCAATGTTGTTTTGATTTGCATTTCTTTTATGGCTAGAGATGTTGAGCATTTCCTCATGTGTCTAATGGCCTTTCTTATTTCCTCTCCAGAGAAATTTCTCTTTAAGTCTTTAGCCCCCTTATTTATTGGGCAGTTGTTTCTTAGAGAATTTGTTTTTTGGGGATTTAGATTCTAAGTATATTTTAAATATGAGACCCTTGTCCATTGTATGGCTAGTGAAGATCTTCTCCCAATCCATGGACTTTCTATTGACCTTGCTAGCTATGTCCTTTGCCATGCAGAAGCTCTGTTATTTCATGCAATCCCATTTGTCCAACCTTTCTTTGATTTGTTGTGTTTCTGGGTCTCTATTTAGAAAATTTCAGCCTGTGCCAAGGAGACCTAGGGTTTCTCCTATTCCATCCTGTTATGTTATCAGGGTGTTTGCTTTGAATCCAAGGTCTTTGATCTATTTGGAGTTGATTCTGGTGCAGGGTGCTAAATACAGATCTAGCTTTTATTTTCTACAGATATTTAACCAATTTTGCCAGTACCTTTCCCTTATGGAAGATTAAGTGGCTATAGATCTGTGGGTTCATTTCTGGGTCTTCAGTTCTATTGCATTGATCCTCAGGTCTGTTGTTGTGCTAGTACCAAACTGTTTTGATTACTATGGCATTGTAGCATACTTTGAAATTTGGTATCAATATTCCTCCAGAACTGCTCTTTCTACTAAGGATTATTTTTGCTTTTCAGCATCTTTTGAATTTTTGGATTGCTTCTTCTATTTCACTGAAGAATGAGGTTGGGATATTGATAGGTATCACATTGAATTTGCAGACAGCCTTTGGAAGTATTGCCATTTTCATGAGGTTGATCCTCCCAATCCAGGAGCCTGGGAGGTTTTTCCACTTCCTTAGTCATGCTTTAATTTCCTTTTTAGGTTTCTAAAGTTTTCATCATAGAGGTCCTTCACTTCTTTAGTTTAGTTGATTCTTACGGAGCTTATTTTTTGTAGAAGTATTACAAAAGGAGTTTCTTTCCTAATTTCAGCTCTGATCTTCTCATTTTTGTCATACAGAAAAGCCATTGATATTTGAGGGTTAATTTTATACCCTGCTACTTTACCAAAATTTCCAATCGGCTCGAATAATTTAGGAGTAGAGTTCATGGGATTCTTGAAGTACAAGATCATGTCAGCTGCAAAGAGGGAGAGTTTTACTTTATTTTTCCCTATTTGGATCACCTTTATATTTGCATCTTTTCTTATAGATATAACTAGACATTCTAATACTAAATTGGAGAGAAATGTAGAAATCCTTCTCATTCCCGAATGTAGACGAAATGGTTTTAACATTTCACCATTAAGTATAATGTTGGCTGTAAGTTTTTGATACACAGCCTTTATTATATTGAAGAATGTTCCATGGATTCTTAGTATTCCTAGTGCCTTCAATATAAAGGGGTGTTGTATCTTGTCAAATGCTTTTTCTTCATCTACTGAGATAATCATGTGGTTCTTATCCTTGCTCCTGTTGATGTGATAAATTATATTAAGTGATTTGTGTATATAGAACCAGCTTTGAATCCCTGAAATGAATCCTGTTTGATCATGATGTGTGATTTTTTCGATGAGTTGTTGAAGTTGTTTGGCCAAAATTTTGTTTAGAAGTTTTGAATCGATGTTCATCAAAGAAATGGATTTATATTTCTCTTTCTTTGATGAGTCCCTGCCTGGGTTTGTGATGAGGGTTATGATGGCTTCCTAGAAAGAGTTTGGTAGTGAACTTTCACTTTTAATTTCATTGAAGAATTGGAGGAGTATTTGTGAGAGTTCTGCTTTAAAGGCCTTGTAGAATTCAGCTGTAAATCCATCAGGTCCTGGGCTTTTCTTGGGTGGGAGGTCTCTTATTCTATTTTGATGCTTGATATGGGTCTGTTAATTGGTTTAAATCATCTTGGTTTAGCTTTGGCTTGTCAATATTTGCTCAAAATTCATCAATTTCTTCTAGATTCTCAAACTTAGTAACATAAAGGTTTGAGAAGTGTTCCCTTATAATGTTCTGAATCTTGGTTGTTTCTGTGGTAATGTTTCCATTCTCATCTTTGAGTTACTTTATTTGGGTGTATTCTGTTTTTTTTCTGATAAGATTTGCTAAGGGTCTGTCAATTTTGTTAATTTTTTCGAAGAACCAATTGTTTTCTTGATTCTCTTTATGGTTTTTTGGATTCTAATTCCTTTAATGCTGATTTAATTTTATTTATTTCTTTCCATCTACTGGATTGAGGTTTAGCTTGTTGCTCTTTGTCAATGAGCTTCAGGTATCTCATTAAATTGTTGGTTTCAAATCTCTCCAGTTTGTTGATATTGGATCTCAGAGCTATAATCTTGCCTCTAAGTACTTCCTTTGGTGTGTCCCAGAGGAACTGCTAGTTTGTGTGTTCCCTTTTTTTAGTTGAATATCGTGAACATTTAAATTTCCTTTCTAATCTTTTCCATGACCCACTGGTAGTTCAACAGTGTGTTGTTTAACCTCCATGTTTAATGGGACTTTCTTTGGCGGCTTTTGGTGTTGAATTCTAATTTTATTCCCTTCTAGTGAGAGAATGCAGAGCATAATTTCAGTGTTTCTGAAATTGGACAAGTTTGTTTTGTGACCTAAAATGTGGTCTATTTTGGAGCATTTTGCATGTACTGTGAGAAGAACATGTATTCTGATTATGTTGGTTTAAATATTCAGTAGATGTCTATTAAGTCTAGTTGATCTATTCAATTCTTTTGGCCTTAGGTTTCTCTTCTGAGTTTTTGCTGGGTTGATCTATCCAGCAGAAACAGTGGTGTGTTAAAGTACCCAACAATTAATGTCTTTGGATCTATGTGAGATTTTAGGGAGAATAGTGTTTCTTGGACAAATTTGGGTGCTCTGTTGTTTGGTGAATAGATATTTAGAATTGTAATATCACCCTGAAGGAGAGTTTCCTTAATTAGTATGTAGTGACCTTCTTTATCTCCTCTCACTAATTTTAATTTGAAGTCTATTTTATCTGATATTAGGATTCCAACTCCCATATGTTTGTGGGGGCCATTTTCTTGGAAGATTTTATTCCAGCCTTTTACTTTCAGAATAAATTTGTTTTGGTGGGCAAGGTGTGTCTCTTGAAGGCAGCAGATAGAAGGATTTTGCTTTTTGATCCAACTAGACAGTCTGTGTAGCTTAATTGGAGAGTTTAGTCCATTAATGTTGAGAGTTAGGACTGAGATGTGTTTGGTAGTTCCTGCCATGTTATCCACCTTCTTGGGAGCGGTGACAATTGGGTTCTTCCTATGATTCTTTTAGCCTCTCTTTGGGAGGTCTTTCTTGGCCTTCATTGTGCTTTTGTTGCTTTTCTATGTGTAAGCCATCTTTATGTATCTTTTGCAGGGCTGGTTTGGTGAAGATATATTGTTTCAATTTTTCTGATTGATCTTTTCTCCTTGACAACTTTAAGGATCCTTTCCTTGGTCTGAATTGATCCTGTGCAGTTTATAATGTGAAGGTGGGAAGTCCTGTGCTGGTCTGGTCTATTTATGGTCCTAAAGGATTCTTTTTTCTGAATAGGCCTATCATTTTGCATGTTTGGGAAGTTCTCTGCTAGAATCCTGTTAAATAAATTTCCTAAACCATTAACTTCTGTCTCTAAGTGCTCCTCTACACCAATTAAATTAGCCTCAGATTAGGCCTTCTGATGGTGTCTTCTAAATGTTGAATAGATCTATCATATTTCTTGTATTTGTCTTGAGTAGTTGTCTGTCTTTCTCTATAAAATCTAGGCTGTCTTCAGGCCCAGAGATTTGATATTTTGCATAGTCTAACCTACTGTCAAGACTTTCTACTTTTTTTTATTTTTTTTCCTTCTAATTGGTCAGCTTTCATGGTTTCAAACTCTTTGTTTGAGCTTTGTTTTAGATCCTGTATGGAATTCTTTACTTCCTTAATTTGGTTTTCAGTGTTCATTCTCAAATCCATTAGTTGATTGGTTATGATTTCACTGGACTCCCTTTCCTTCACATATGCTACATTCATCAATGCCTTTGTGGCCTCAACTGTCTGTTTGTGGATTTCATGAATGCCTCCATTAATCTTTGTCTATTCTCATGCTACTCATGCAATTCCTCTATTAATCTTTGATTAGCTTTCTCATATTCACACAATTCCTGTATTAATCTTTGGTTAGCCTCATCACGCTCACACTTTTCCCTTGTCTGCTCACGTGTTTCCATATCATGCTCAGACAGAGTCCTTTGCAAGCTTTCAATCTTTTCATTCAGCATTTTTACCAGTAGTGTTTGTAGCACATTTTGGGATTTCTTTTCTGGATTTTTCATTAACTGCTCTTTGGCCCGATTATCATGAGTGGGAGTTGAGATACTCGGATTTGCCATTTTTCTTGTATTTCTCCAGCTTGTTCTGACCATATGGTATGAAAGCAAAACAAATTTAACTCTAGAACACTATTTTAAGGCAACCGGAACCCTGTAGTTGCACACATTATTTTACTCAGTCAAATGAGTAAGACACAATCTAGTTTAACAGATACAATCTAGTTCAACAACAAATAATTATGGATTAATGGACTAAAACCATCAAAGGAGGAATTAGCAGAGCAGAAATTAATAGGTTTAGGAGAATTATGGGGAGAAAATAAGATTAGAGGAATATGAGGAGGGAAAAGGAGAGAGGGAATTGTAATCAAGACGTAAATTCTGAGAGAAGAAACAGAAGGAAAGGAGCGAGATGAAGAAACAAGGAAAAATGAAAAAATTAAAATTTAAAATGAAAAATGTAACACTTAAAAATTATATAAGTATCAAGAAATAATACTACTATTGAAGGAGTTAAAGCTGAGAGTTTGTGAACTGAGTAATCATTTTCTAAATTAGGTATGCACACAATGAAGGATAAAGACTAATAATTGAAGATGGGTATATATCTGGGGATGAGCATAACAGCAATTATGTCACCAAAAATAACCCAAAAAACACCAATAGGGAAAAGAGTAAAAAGAGTTTTAACACACATAACACACACATACACATACACATACACACACACACACACACACACACACACACACACACACCTAAAATAAAAATGAAAAAAAAAGAAAACAATTTTTAAAAATAATTAAATAGAAAAAAGAGTTCTTTGATTTTTTTGGGGGCGGGGGGTTGTGTCTCCCTTGTGTCCTTAAACAGTCTCTTGGTGGAGTCTCTAGATTGCTTGTTGTGTTTGGTTTTCCTGTGGCTTGATTGGTTTCTTAAGTCTGTTTGAGCAGGCAGAAAGAAGCTCTGACTTACCAGGGACTTTTTGATCATCCTCCCAGGCTAGTACATTGAGAGAGAGATCTACATTGAGTATCACAAAAGAGGGCGATGGCTGTATCTTCTAGCTTGGTTTTGGGTGTGGTTGAGGCCTGTCAGTAATCAGTGGCTGTAACCTGAGAGGCCAGCTACTGAGACACAGAGCCCAAACTGGAGCATTCTCAGGATTTATGTTTACTGCCTTTCAATCGTTATCTTTTACTCCTCATGCCACTGGGTCTGCTGCCTATGCTGCAGTGGAGAGGGACAGCCTCTGGCTGTTTACCCAGTGAAGAAAGTCACTCCTTCGTGGGTGGACCTACTCTGCCTGGGAAGGGCAACTTTCTCCTGGGTGGAAGTGAACAGGGCAGGTCAGGTTCCTATAACCTGTCACATGGCTCCTATTCTTCCAAGGCTTGAGTTGCATGCTAGCTACTCTAGCCGGGTCTTTGTCAGTATCAAAGTGGAGTTCTTCTCTGGTGGTGGCTGAGAGACTATCTCCCACCCTAGCTCCACAAGAAATAGTGAGAATATCTTGGGGTACTCATGCCTGTCCTTGGTTTCCAGGCCGTCCAAGATCTGTGACTGTCAGTGGTCAGCACGATGAAGATTCCTGCTCCTTGTCAGTTCTAGTGATGAGTAGAATCCACTTGCACATCACCTCTACTGCCTTTATCCCAGGCTCTTCTCTGTTGATATGGAGTCCCTGGCAGAACCTGCTGCCACTGCTGCCACTGCTGCTACTGCTGCCACAGACACTAGCAAATGCTCAAATCTGTCCCCTTAACCAAGCTGCCTGAACTTTTCCTCTCTTGCCAAACTCTCTGTACTCTGATTGTACACTTGGTGTGATTCCCCAGCCTAGGACTTTTCTCTGGAACACTAAAGCTGCTTTCTATGGGAGAGCTTCATTAGCCACCACCTTCTCCTCCACCATCTTCCTCCAGAATCTCATAGTTTTATAATTAGACAATTTTTGGAGGGGGGTCTGGTCATGGGGCCTGAACTCTGGGCCTGGGTGTTGTCCCTCTTCAGCTCAAGGCTAGTGTGCATTTGAGCCACAGTGCCACTTCCAGCTTTTTTCTTTTTGATTATGTGGTGCTGAGGAATCGAACCCAGGGCCTCATTCATGCAAGGCAAATGCTCTACCACTGTGCCACCTTCCCAGCCCATAATTAGACAATTTTAAGATCATGAGTGGACTCTGTTTTCCCTAAGTCTGCACAGCTTCATATGGACAAGAACAGCTCTATCCATAGGACCTTTTTGGAGGCCCTTGGTATTTGTTTAATAATGTGTGTGTGTGTGTGTTGACTAACAATTATACAAATGACAGAGCCTCTGGTGTTAAACAACTTCCGGTATTTGTGGCAGTGGGAAACAGAGTAAGTGACCTTGTACATTTGCTGTGTCCATACCAGCACTGAACAAACTGAGTACATACAGAGGAGCTTCCATCTGTCCCTAAGCGCATTGCACCCACTCTGAGCTGAAAGCAGGGCTGGAAAAAAGGTTAATCTTCCAATTAAATTGTAATCCCTCAGGATTCAAGTTTAACATGAGAAAGACACATTTGAATGTGAAGCACTTCGAAGAGGATGTTTACTTCACACCTGAATTATCTCCATGCAAAGGCTTGGAACACCCATGGGTAGTGGAATATGGCTCCATTTGCTCCGACAGCAAAGGATAAGAAGAAAGAAAAAGTTTAGATAGTGGACTGGACAGTTTGGGAGCTAGAGGATGAATGACAGGATGATGGAGGAGGGAGAACTAAGGTAACTGAAGAAGACTGGGAAATAAAAGAAGAGTGGGAAACATAATCAGAGGAAGATTTAAAATTCTTTCACACAGAAAAGTGCATTTACAAAGAAAATGGGAAGACAGACATCTCTGGTTATTCATTTTTATATCTTTAATTGGGCACTTCAAAAGATTACAATTGGCTTTTAAAATATATATAATGCTTAGGTTGAAAGGAATCCACAGGGATCAGCACTATGGAAATTTCTGGCTAAAACCAATGGCCTTATTAAAAACAGGAGGGGGTGATCTTGCTTCAATGGCACCAATCTGAGCCATTGATTAAAGCAAGTATTCAGATACCTGTCTTCCTAGTCTATCCACTTGACATTTGCTTACCATCTTTCCCACTGCCACTTGGTTTTGTGTTTTACCATCCTCTATATACTTTTGTTCTTTTCACTAAGCCAATATGGAGTATTCTAGCTCCTCTTCCTACCACTAATCTAGGGCAACTACTGAAGAAACTTTTGTTGGTCTTCTAAGTTTTCTTAGGCCTGATATTATATTCTTCAATTTATACTCCAGTGCTGAGAATTGTGGCTCTCTCAGAATCCTTTATGGAACCTTACATTATTTCTTGAAGCCAGAATGGTCTAGCACAATTCTCAATGTAAGCAGTCAAGGAGGCCAGCCATGTTGACCTCATCACATCATGGCCTGAGGCAAATCCCCATTTCACCAATACTACATTCTTGGATATCTAACCTGTAACCCATTCATAATAAGTACTCGTAATAAGAACTCATAATAAGTTCCCAAGAGTATTCTCTTCTGAACCTTGCTTTCTAGCTAACTACATCTACAACATGGCTTTCCTAACTTGCCTGACTTGGTATTAGAAAGAATTTTAATTTGTGAGAAATTGCCCTTTCTGATCAGGGTTCTGGAACTCACAACTATACCATAGTCTGCCATGGCCTTTCGGTGATCTGAGGGTATAACCTGACACACCTGTTAAATGTTAACAAAGAAGAAATGAAATTATAAGTGAAAGTATGTTTATCAAAATTAAATGTTCTCAAATCAAATGATCAAACCTAACCAAGCAAAAAAATCTCTATTCTGAATTAATCCACAGCCCAACACTTATTACTACCATCCCATTTGAAAATTTCCTTCTGTGCTTTAAACACAAATTATTATACAAAATATTATACTTGTCCCTTCTTTTTATAAATGTTCATTTACATGAAATATATCATAGATTCAAGGTATAGCATATGTAACTATCATATACTACCAATAATAATGATAATAATGAAAAGACTTACAGAGCTATATATGTTTTATTGCTGTTTGGTGAATTAAAAAAAAACTAGCAGATAGAACAACCATTTCATTGTGCTTGGCATATCCAGGTGCTTCTTCCTCCCACAGTCCCCTAAGCTCATGCTCAAATATTTCTTCTCATAATGTCATAGGTCCCTGCTCAAATGCTTCTTTTCATAATATCCTGCATGCTCAGTCAACCAATGAAAGACTCAAGACAATACATGAACAAACCATCAAGCAACCAATTCAAACCCCAAGAGTGTTGTAACAACCTTTCCTCCTAGAGAGCACCATTGGACTCAACATACATATATCAAATATATATATATATATATATATATATGTATGAATATATATAGATTATCTATTTACACAATTCACACCATGGACATGTAATCTACAGGTGATGTCTACAAATTTATGTAACCCCACATATATTTAGAGGTTTATTTTTCATTATCTTCTTTGATTTACATTGAAATTTGATTTCTAAACTTTCTGTGCAAGGATCATCTTGTTCACAAATCCCAAAGAGTGTACAAATTGATTTTTCAAATATTAGATTCCTCCTGTTTTATCTTTTATGGTTTGCTTTATTGGTATCTATTCCCTCTAACTTTCTTGGTGAAGATAGTGACTTTTTCACAATATTTATGTGTATATGTGCACATATATTTGTGTATGTATATATGAATGCATAGCCATTTGTGTGTGCACATGAACACTTATGTCTATGAACATGATGTGGGAGATGTTTGTATGCACTTACACATATGTGTATGTATATCATTTGTATTTATAGGACAGAACCTGGGGCCAGGCACATACTCGACCCATTGAACTACACCCCCACCCATCCAATAAAAGTTTTTTCCTAAAACAAATTGTTTAAAACGGGATACAGGTGGACCCATTGCAACAATGACAAGTACAAGTCGTTATGTCGAAAAATGAACTTTACATCTTTGGTGGGAGGAGGATCGGGTGGGGGGGGAGTATGGGAAGGGATGGGAAGGGGAAACAAAGGAGGAGGAAACAATGCTTGAGAAGAAATGTGCTCATTATCTTGCCCATGTAATTGTAACCCTCTGTATGGTATTTTAAAAAAAGTTTTTTCCTTTTTTTTTTTTTTGGTCAGTCGTGGGGCTTGAACTCTGGGCCTGAGCGAGCACTGTCCCTCTCAGCTCAAGGCTAGCTCTCTACCACTTGAGCTACAACACCACTTACGGTTTTCTGGTGGTTTATTGGAGATAACAGTTTCATGGACTTTCATGCCCAGGTTGGATTTGAACTGAGATCCTCAGATCTCAACCTCCTGAGTTGCTAGGATTACAGGCATGAGCCACCCGTGCCTGGCAGTATTTGGATTTTTATACATGTTTATAATATATAACTTTTTCTCTTGTCTTGCTCTTATGTTTCTTTCTGTTTTCTATAATTTTATTGAGTTTTGTGTTGAATGAATGGAATAAGTATTAGTTGAGGGGATCAATTCAGCTTTTTATTAATATCTTCTCGGTACTTAGCATATTCTACTATTTCTGTATTCTGAAACATTTACTGCATCTTTGAACAAATAAATCTGAATGGTTATCAGGTTCATTATGACACCTGAACACTTCAGACAGTCCTTCCTTATTACTAACAACTTTTTTTGCCCTGACTCCTCTCTGTCAGACATCAGGACTGAAAAACTGCTCTTTTATATTTTCTTTGTTTGGTATTATTATTGTTGTTGTTGTTGTTATCATTATCAATTCTCTATTTATTTTTGGTCATGGGACTTAAACTAAGGACCTGGTTGCTGTCCCTGAGCTTTTGTGCTCAAAGCTAGCATTAACCACTTTTTGCCAAAGTGCTACTTCCAGTTTTCTGATGATTACTGTTCTATCCAGGCTGGTTTTGAAACATGATCCTTAGATCTCAGTCTCCTGAATAGTGGGGATTATAGGTGTGAGCCAACAGTGACCAGCTTATTAATCATTTTAACCTATGTTCTATGTAGATTCCCTGGCATACACATACATGTGATTCACACAGGAATAGTCTTTTTTTCCGTATAATTTACTCACTATTATTTTGGGTGTTTAATTGTATTTTTAAGAAACTTTATCTATATCATTACACAGAATACTCCTTTCAATAACTTTTATACTATTGTCATCTGCTTTCTCTTTTTGTAAAAAAAAATGCAGTATATTGAGAGTAAATGAGAATTTGAACTTTGTTCTCCATCTCCCCAAATATCTAATTTGAGTTGACAGACTTTTATTTAAAGTTAGTATTTATAAGCAAGCAAGGTAATTATTTCTACTTTCAAAAAGACTTCAGATTTCTGAGTATTTTCTTTTTCATATCTTTTCAATAAGCTTTATATTTGCTTTTTTTTTTTGCTTTAAATTAGTCTTTCATCACACTTTCCAGTTTCTGAAGTCACTCATAACTTGAGGCAGGTGGCAAAACTCAGAAGGAATTTTGTATAGTCTTGCAAGTTGTGAGGTAGTCCTATTTTTCATGCTTTGGCTAATTCTTTACATGGGCTCTGCATCTGTTTCTTCCAATGAAAGTCAACATGAACACCAACAATATTCATTAGAATTATCCAAATTGTTTCAGTAGGCTGCTATTCTGTACTATGTTAAGTAATGTGTTTCAAAATATATAATCTATATTAAACCAAGAAACAGTGTATTAGAAAGGAAAAATGGGAATATCTATCAGCTTAAGATGTCCCAGAGCCATGCCTATAGTGCACAACGGATTTGTACAAGGATAAGTTACCAGCCAATGTACCATGAACAGAAGTGTCCATGAATTCCTTTTATCAGAGGGCTCTAAATTATCCTCAAGCCAGTGTTTATGAATATAGCTTTAAAAATGGTGGTCTCTATCAAGAGATTAAAGTCATGATTTTAGTAAGTACCTTACTTTAAGTAGTAATAACATTCTTACCTAAGACATTGCATCTATTGATTTATTTTAGCACTGAGTAACATCTTGGAAAAAATACACTTAAATCTACATTATCTTTAATGTTTTTAATTACAATGATTAAAATTTTGAGTTTTAAGCTGGAGAAAATGTTTCTAATTCCATTTAATGCAACAAATTCATTATTTAAAAGACATCGTGGCAAAAAGATACATTTGTTTAGCTGGAAAAATATGGAAATCCTGGAGAGCCAAGAAGAAACCACAATATCCAACTTTTATTAGCAATTAACTAGATGATATGCAGCCACCATGGGAGTCTATGGCCTCTGAATGTTCACATCATCAGGAGTCGTCATCAACTCTCACCTCTGGTTTCAATTACTCAGAACACCTAGCTTTCTTTGATTTTCCTTTGAAGTAGAATTGAGAAGGGAGAAGGTTTAGAACCACCTGACTTCTAGACCTTCAGGTAGTCAGCCGATGCACACATCCCAGCAAAGGCAGAGATGCCTTTGATCTAAGAGTTTAGTGACAAAGAAATACAGTTTATTTCCTCTGTGACTAGAAGCAACCACATCAGAAAGGTCTTGATGGACATTGCAAAGAAACTTCAAAAAAACTTCATCATGAAATAAAGACTATCAAATGAACCCGATGCTGAAGCTATTCATGCACCTAGAGAATTCTCTTGGGAATCTCTGAGGTAGAGACTTGATGAGAAATGAAAATATGAAGTCATATCAAGATGTGAATACAGTGTAATAGTTCCAATCCTGCACCTGGGGATGTGAAATAGAAGAGTCAATTTCTACTACATTTATCCAGTTGTTAATTCTCTCACTTATTTATTTTCTTTTTAATCTAATTATTCACTCTATTCTGTCAAGAAGAGAAAAGATTAGATTCAAGTAGTTTAAAGGATCCAGCATGAAAGCATATCCTGGTAACTGGATGACATATAAAATGAGGTCATCTGGAAATATTTATTGAACACTGATTATGTGTCGGGTGTCTGGGGCATACAAATATTCAATATTTTGTGATTTCCCAAAGAACCCTAGTTAATGATAGAAACAGATGCATAAATAACCACAGTAATTACAGTGCTGTGTGGTAAATATAATAATAGGAATGTAGACCAGAGTAACACAGAGGTGATTTAATAGACTACAATGAACATTAGAGCAATGAACCTGGCAATTATTAAGTACACTGGATGAAAAAATAGTTAATTTGTGAGGTCAAAAAAAATGCTGATTCTAATTTTCCCTTCAGAGCAAATTGTTGCTTTATTGAAAAGACTCCCTGGCTTCATTCCCCACATTATAAAACACTTCACCAATAAATAGTCTTTAGTCAGCAACCTGGATAGCTCTAAGTTACCATAAGAGAAGGAATTATACTCAGGGATTTTATTTGAGACTTAGCATTTGTATTTAGGCTGAAGGATAAAAAGGAGCAATGAAAGTATTGAGATAAATAACATGTGATATTATAAGATTCTTATTATTCATATTATCAACCACAGAGATCAAGTCCTAAATACTTTTTATTCTCAATTGACTAAACATTCACAAATACATCAATTTGTTTATTCAATTATTCAAGTCTATACTAAGCACTATGCCACACAGAAGAAAATAGCATTGACTAGACTTTGAAGTCTGAAGAAATGATGGTAAAATTAGGATATAAAATGTGATATTATGGTTTATTTCAAGAATGTATATGTAGGACACCAGCTCTGTTTGCTAAAAAACAGGAGCTCATATTTTATCTATTATTGTCAATACTCAAGGCAGGCCATCTGACATGTTAAGGGAAGTCAGAAAAGGAAAAGTTAAAAATTCAAAATAAGAACTACAGGAAGAACTTATATGTTTTTCCTCTTAAAACAAACTATTAGATTAGATATAGAAAAAAAGCATAACAAAACACACACACAAAAACAAAATGTAAAAAATTAAACCTATTTCATAACAAATTAGGCAATGTCATTCTTTCTGATGGAGGCATGGAATTCCATTGCACATATATACCACATTTTCTTTTTTAATTTTTTATGTTATTATTATGAAAATACCATACAGAGTGGTTATAATTACATGGGCAAGATAGTGAGTGCATTTCTTATCAAGCATTGTTGCCTCCTCCTTTGTTTCCCCTTCCCATCGCTCCCCCTCTCC
>NW_012267268.1:11100114-11104376 GCF_000151885.1 Dipodomys ordii
ACCCCCACCCCCACCCCCCACACTGCCAAAGTTGTAAAGTTCATTTTTTGGCATAATGTCTTGTACATCTCATTGTTGTAATGGATCCACCTGTAACCCTATTTAAACAATTTGTTTTTTCCCTTTTCCTCCACAAATTATATCAACATCAAATACAGTGAAAGCAGGGGTTATACCCTGGGGGAGGTACATACAAAGCAACAAAGAAATCATCTTATAAATATGTTGGAAACAATCACAAGAAAGAAATAAACATTTGAATCCTTATCTTGGGGTTCATTTGGCCTAACATCAACTTAACTGCCTATTTCTGCCTGTCTCAATCATATACTAGTTATTGCAAATAAGGGAAACCATGGGACCTATATTTCTTTGGTCCTGGCTTACTTCACTTAATATAATTTTTCCAAGTCTTTCCATTTCCTGACAAATGGGACAATGTCATTCTTTCTGATGGAGGCATAGAATTCCATTGTGTACATATACCACATTTACTCAATCCATTCATCTACTGAGGGGCATCTGGGTCGGTTCCATATCTTAGCTATGGTAAATAATGCTACAATAAACATAGTTGTGCTGGTAGCTTTAGTACGATCTTGTTTGTGATCATTTGGGTATATGCTGAAAAGTGGGATTGCTGGGTCATATGGGAGCTCTATATGTGGAGTCCTTTGACGAACCTCCATACCATTTTCCAAAGTGGTTGAACAACTTTACACACCCACCAACAATGCAGTTAACCTCCCCTTCTGTCCACATCTACTCCAGAATCTCTTGTTATTAGAGTTCTTGATTATAGTCATTCTAACTGGGATGAGGTGGTATCTCAATGTAATCCAAGCCCAAATAAATATAGGTCCCATGGTTTCCTTTATTTGCACTAACTAGTATCTGTCTGACACAAGCAGAAAAGGTCAGATAAGATAATATTAACCTAAATGTAGCCCAAGATAAGTACACAAGTGTTTTTTTTTCTTTCTTGCTGTTGCTTCTAATGTATTTATAAGGTGTCATGTGAGTTCTGTTGCTTTGTATGTCCCTCCCCCATGTATAACCCCTGTTTTCACTGTATTTGATGTTGGGATATTTTGGGGAGGGGAAAGAAAAAAACAAATTGTTTAAGCAGGGATACAGGTTGATCTATTCCAACAATGTGATGTACAAGACGCTATGTCGAAAAACGAACTTTACAATTTAGGTGGGAGGTGGGGGTGGGGAGATTGTAGTTGTAGAGGTGGGAGAGAATGGCTGGGAGGGGAAAAACAAAGGAGGAGGCAACAATGCTTGATAAGAAATGTACTCATTATCTTGTTATGTAACTGTAACCCCTCCTCTGTACAGAATCCTCACAATATAAAACTTATTTTTAAAATGCTTAACCTATTAAAGTGTTTGATGAAAAAAACATACATATATATTAATAAGATTTAATTGGATTTTTAAAAATCATTGTTAAATTTAAGGAAACAGATACATCAGACTATCTCAGAATCAAAATGTTTATACTGTAAACCAAGCCATCAAGAATGTAAGAAGGCAAGAAAGGAGAAGCAATACAGGGAAAATATATGTACAAATTATCTATAAATGTTACTAAACAGACCATATAAACACTTCTTTTAATCTGTTATATGAGTATTTGTTTGCCAGATACAAAGAAGCCACATTTTGGAAGGCTGAATGTGGAGTCTTTATTAGAAAGCCTCCAGCCTGCAATGCATTTAATACTGTTAGGACACTGAACCATGAGGGTAGTAGAATGAATGTCGAGAAAAAAGAAATCTTGATCAATTCATCTACTGAGGGGCATCTGGGTTGGATATTTTAGCTATGGTGAATACTACTGTGATAAACATAGTTGTGCTGGTAGCTGTAGTATGGCCTTGTTTGTGATCATTTGGGTAAATGACCAGAAGTGGATTGCTGGGTCAAAGGTGAACTCTATGTGGAGTCTTTTAAGGAACCTCCTTACTGCTTTCTAGATTGATTGAACACATTTATACTTCTACCTACAATGCAATAGGGTTCCTTTTTGGCCACATCCCATACAGCATCTTTTGTTTTTTGATTTCCGGATTATAGCCATTCTAACTGGGGTGAGGTAGAAACTCAATGTTTTGACTTGCATTTCTTTTATGGTCAGAGAAGTTGAGCACTTCTTTGTGGGTCTATTGTCCATTCTTACTTCCTCTTCAGAGAAGTCTCTCTTTAAGTCTACAGCCCATTTATTAATGAGGCAGTTGTTTCTTTGAGATTTGTTGTTGAGGGAGTTAATTTTTTCAGTTCTAATTATATTTTAGATATGAGGCCCTTGTCCGTGGTATGGTTAGTGAAGATCTTCTCCCAGTTGGTGGGGTTTCTATTGATCTTGCTAGCTATTTTCTTTGCTATGTTCTTTGCCATTAATGCAATCCCATTTGTTCAACCTTTCTTTGATTTGATGTGATATATATATAAATATATATATATATTCATATATGTGTGTGTATATATATATATATATACACACACACACACACACACATATGAATTCTATGTTTCCATCAGAAAGAATGACACAACTCCATTTGTTAGGAAATGGAAAAAATCATATTAAGTAAGCCAGACCCAAAGAAATAGAGATCCCATGGTTTCCCTTATTCGCAATGATTAGTATACATCTAGGATAATCTTATCAGGTGAGCAGAAAAGCTCAAAAGCTATGTACATATCACCATATAAGATGATCCTAAGAGAAATGAACCACAATATATGGACACAAGAGGTTTTCCTTTGTTGTTTTTGTTTTAATGTACTACATGATTTTTTAAATTTCTTTTTTATGTCCCCCCTATGGCATATCCCCTGTTGTCACTGTATTTGATTTTGGTGTCCTGCTTCTTGCATATACAATTATCTAATTTGGGGAGGGGAAGGGGAATGAGATGGAACTAACAACATGCTGAAACAAGGACAAAGGATGACCCATTACAACAATGATACTCACAAGACACTGTTGGAAATGAACTTTACAACTTGGGTGGAGTGGGGGGGATGAGGGATGTGAGGGGGAAAGGGATAGTAGGAGAAAAGCAAAAAAGGAAGTGGTAACAATGTTCAACAAGTAATATATTCATTAACTTACTCATGTAACTGTTACTCCTCTGTACAGCATCTTTACAATAAAATAAAATAAAGAAATTCAGGTAAAAAAGATTTCAACAAATCGTATCAACTCTAATGGAGAGCTGGAGAAGAATGCCTTGGTGTAGGGAGACAGAAGGCATGGCCCAATGGCAGCCAAGGTCAAGGGACCTAAGGAAAGTCTTGCTTAGGGAACAGTTTTAGGAAGTGGTGCTGGAACAGGTTTATAGGAAACTTCAGAGTTCAAAGACTCTCAAGAGTTCATGGTACAGGTGTGGTAGGCCCTGAACCTGTGTGCAAGTCCCTGCCCCATATGCCTCCTGACATTCAGGCACCTATCACCTAGGGGTGGAGATGAGGAAGTTAAATTTCACCTCTACAATTTTTGGAAACTCCCCATCATCTGCCAAAATGCCATGATGGTACCAGTTAGACCCAGTATCCAGTATCCATAATTCAATTCTAATAATGAAATAAATAGTATTATGTTAGGAAAATAATTAAGGAGACATTTATTCAAACCAGATATTCTATAAGTACATGAAAAAATGTCCCATGGTTTCCCTTATTTGCAATATCTAGTATATGTCTGAGTCAAGCAGAAAAGGTCAGATAAGATGATGTTAGGAAAATGAACCCTTAGATATGTATTTAAACGTTTTTTTTTCTTTCATGCATTTGTTTCTAACACATTTATAAGATTATCTCTTAGTTGCTTTGTATGTGCCTCCCCCACAGTATAACCCCTGCTTTCACTGTATTTGATGTCAGTATAATTTGTGGAGGGGAAGGGAAAAAAACAAGTCGTTTAAATAAGGATACAGGTGGACCCCCTGCAACAATGAGAAGTACAAGTTGTCATGTCAAAAACGAATTTTACAACTTTGTTAGGGGGGGCGGAGGATTGGGTGGGGGGAGGCGGGGAGAGGCTGGGAAGGGATGGGAAGGGGAAACAAAGGAGGAGGCTACAATGCTTGATAAGAAATGTACTCAGGGGGGAGGCAACAAGATGGCAGAGGAGAAGCTGGAATCTGAACAAGCTCTCGCATAGAAAGCAGTTTTAGAGTTCCAGTGAACAGTCCTAAGCCAGAGAATCACACCAAGTGTGCCATCACAGGACAGAGAGTTAGACAAGT
>NW_012267268.1:11116076-11125132 GCF_000151885.1 Dipodomys ordii
GGATTGGGATGGGGGGGAGGGGGGAGCCTGGGAAGGGATGGGAAGGGTAAACAAAGGAGGAGGCTGCAATGTTTGGTAAGAAATGTACTCATTATCCTGCCCATGCAATTGTAACCCCTCTGTACAGTATGTTCACAAATAAAATTCAATTAAATTAAAAAAAAAAAGAAATGTACTCATTAATTGTAAACCCTCTGTACAGTATTTTCACAATAAAAAAGAAAAAATATTTAACATTAATTTGTTAGGGAGTGTATATTAATAAAATAATAATGCATTGCTTTTCTTACAGTAAAGTGACCATCATAAAAGATAGACAACAAATTGTGATGAAAATGTGAAAGATTCTATATAGACTTTCAGAATTTAAAACATAGCTATAATGTTTAAGAAAATACTTTGAGGGCTGGGAAGGTAGCTCAGTGGTAGAGTGCTTGCCTTGCACACATGAGGCCCTGGGTTCGATTCCTCAGCACCTCATAAGCAGAAAAAGCCAGAAGTGGTTCTGTGACTCAAGTGGTAGAGTGCTAGCCTTGAGCTGAAGAGCTCAGGGACAACACCAGGCTCAGAGTTCAGGCTCCACAACTGACAAAAAAAAATAATACTTTGAGAGTTCCTCTAATGCTAAGTCATTGAATTATCATATGACCCCATGATCCTGTTATATATGAAAAAATTAACACACAAGGATCCACAGAAAAACAGAAAAAAACATTGCTGATCACAGAAGTATTATTCGTAATTGACGAAACAGAAACAACCCAATGCTTCACATGTGAATGATTTGACAAATAAAATATTGTATAACCATAAAATAAAATAATTTTGGACAAGGAAGAACAAAGTCCTGATTCATATGACAACATAAACAGATTTGGAAGCATCATTCTTACTGAAGGAAGTCATTTGTGCAAGGAAACATATTGTATAATCCCATTTATATGAGACAAGAATAGCCAAATTGACAGAGGAGAAAAACAAATAAGTTGTTTACTGAAGATTGTCATGCAAGAAAAGTGGATAGAAAAGAGATTGCTACTGAGTAATGGTAGTTTTTTTTGTTATCATGAAAGCATTCCAAACTTAGGTCATTATGATCCTTTCATGTCTCTCTGTGCATACTAAAAACCTTAGAATTGGACATTTTAGTGGCTGAATTTAATGCTATATAAATTATCACATATTTATTTATTTCCCTTTTTTTGGAAAAGTGAGAAAAAAGAAAATTCTCTCTATTATACTTTATGCTGAGCACAGTTATGATTTGAATATGAAATACTCCTCATAAGCCCATGTGCTGAATAACTGGTACTTAGCTGGGAGTGTTATTTGGGGAGGGGTCTGAAGATTTTGACAGTTATGATTTGGCTGGAGTTAGTGGGTTATTGGGAGCAGATCATTGAGAGTATCTTGTCTCTGGACCCTTCCCTGTTTTGAAATGAGGTGAAGAAATGATTACACATACCACCACCACCATGATGTTTTGCCAAAGTTCATAGGACCAAGTGATTGTGCATTGAACCCACTGAAATGAGTCAAAATCAATGTTTTTGCCTTTTAAATTGTTTTATCTAGGTATATTAACCATACTAACAAACAAAAACAAAAACAATCTGAGAACAACAAAAATGACTAATATAATCATTTACCTTATGCATGTCCATATACTGAAATCAGATAATTTCTATGTATGTCTATAATGAGGGTTCACATTAACACAAATAAACTCTTCTGAGTGATATTTATGGATTTTCTTCATATGTACATGTATATGTTTGCTTGTTTCTTAAATTACACATATCTTCAATGTTTTACCTTAAGGAATGAGTTTGCCATTCATTGTTGTTACTATTTTACATGACTCCTTTGGCCCACGTTTGGTATATCTGATCTGCTGCCAATACCTCTGGTGTGCCAAACTATGTGGTACCTCTGCCATTCATCATTGCCTCTTTGACAATATCTGACATGACAGAACACATTTTGGCCATTGCTCTTCCAGTAGTATCTAGATATATATACTTCCTGGATCCCATATACTCTAGGCCTCATGCCACAGTTTGAGCTGGCACGTGAGAATTGTGTTTGGAATTCAAAGCCATGAGAAGAACACTCTCACCTTCAAACTCCACCACATTGAGGTAATATTCAGTGGTTTTCAGGTAATTTATGTTTTTATGCAATAACTCTTTCCACTTTTAGAACTATCTCTCATGGCACATATATCTGTAGACATGGCAGAGCAAAGAACAGTGGTGACACTGTTGGATTAATAGTCCAAAGACTAAGTCTATCATTATTTATCACTCTTTAGGATGTATATGCTTCTAGAGCTGGCATGTAGGAATTTTTTTTCTCCCACAACCAGTGTATCAGACATACCTGTAGCTAAACCACAGTAATTATGGTTTCAGTTTCTTGGTTGAAAATTAAGTCCCTCTAAAATACAGCCTCCTCCCTTCCTGGTAACAATTTGTATCTAATTATTAATTTTCTTCAATGTCATTGGCTTCTGTACATCTTTTCTGTACCATACTCTATAGATCCTTAAAGGCAGGGATAATGTACGAATCAATTTTGCAAATACTCAGTGCCTAATAATGTCCTAGTGGTAGCCACTGAATTTTTGCTAAGTCACACTCTAATTTACATGTTTTTCTAGCACCATTTCTTATCAAGCTCCTTAAACTGAGGGTAACTGAATTTGTCACAATATTCCAATAAACATTTTAAATACTCATAAAAAATTGATTGAGTTGAAATTTGAGGTAGTCTATTTGTAAATGTGTTAGAAGCATGTACAAATTGATTATGATGTTTAACAACTGAATATTAAGAGATTATAATTTGAGTCCTCTAAGCAATTGCTGAAGGCTCCCAAGACTGAATATTACAGAGGTATTTTTTGGTTACTTTTCTACTTAGTTTTTTTCTTGAACTTGGGTTCTAGGCATAATCCCTCAGCTTTATGCATAAGGATAGTATTGTACCATTTATGCCACAGTTCTACTTCTGGCTTTTTGATGACTAAGTGGAGAAAAGAGTTTCATGGACTTTTCTGCTCATAATAGCTTTGAATTTTGATCCTCACATCTCAACCTCTTGAGCATCTAGGATTACAGATGTAAACCACCACTGGCTCTAGGCTTAAAGGGAAAAAAAATGAAGTTTTTGAGATCAGACCTACCATAGGCCGTTAGACATAGCTAGAAGGAAATAGATGCATTTCATTTAGAGTGTAAAATAAACTGTTGTTTGATATTCAGTCTTCTGTGTGGGGAAAGCCTATTTCACTTTTCTGAGTTTCAGTAATTGTCTTGTTTGCAGTCTCTTGCTACAGACCTTTGCCTCCTGCCAACTGCTAGTCAGACGTGGTCTCAATGTTAAGGAGGAAGAGGATCCCAGAGAGCATAAGATATATATTGAAATTAAACACTCTTCAAAAACTATTGTTTTCCAATTTCCACTAAATCATCCTTCTGGTGACCCTTCTTACTCAGTGGATTTCCAAACACTTAGCAAAAGAATAACTAAAATAAAAAACCATTACTCACAAGTGCTCTGTACACGGATCAAGCTAGTTTTTTGGTATGTTATTTATATCAATGATGCATCTTTTAAAATGTTTTTTTTTTATTCTTTAGGTAACCTGGCTTCACTTGATTTTTTTTTGTGCATAGCTATCACATAGCAATTGGATTTACTTATCAGCCTACTTCTTCCTCTGAAGTTCAAGGTCAGAATAAAAACTGGAAAACAATGTGTGGATGACAATGTTCTGTCTCAGCATAAAATCTGTCCCCCAAAGTTCAAGGTTTAAAAAATATTTTCCAAAACACCACTCTGATGGTTATTCTCTTCATGACTTCAGCAAAGTTACTTAACTTCTCTGTGAAGGGATTATCTTATATTCAAAAATGCATTGTGACATTAGCAAAGTTCTCATTTCTCAATGGAATTATTAAGTGCACAAATGTAAGTTCCCTAAACTAACCTTAGAGGAGCTCAAAGATCTGCAACAATCCAGTGAGAAACCTATCAAGTACAAGTCACCCAAAACAAGGAAATGTCTTATGCTTTTGACTCACTTTGGCCCTTACCCCTTTCTCCTTGTGGTATAATATGTTTTTAAAGGACATGCCAGACTAGTTTCCAGTTCTCTCCTTGAGCAAGGGAGTGCCTGTAAGTCTTAATTTTCAATGTCCCAGCCTTTTGGGGGACTGCTTGAGGGATTGATCTCAGTTCCATTTAACACTGAGTTTATCTAAAAATGGTGTTGTTTACACCTCAAGTTGCAAATAAATTTCCATCGAGAGCAATAAGCACAGCTCATGAAAGCCAAAGACAGTTCACACCTGTAGAAAGTTCATACCTGCCGATATTTAAGAAATGACTTAATAGAAAATACAATAGAAGCCGGGCGCTGGTGGCTCACGCCTGTAATCCTAGCTACTCAGGAGGCTGAGATCTGAGGATCGCGGTTCAAAGCCAGCCCGGGCAAGAGAGACCATGAGACTCCTATCTCCAATAAACCACCAGAAAACCGGAAGTGGCGCTGTAGCTCAAGTGGTAGAGCGCTCGCCTTGAGCTGAAGAGCTGAGGGACAGTGCCCAAGCCCAGAGTTCAAGCCCCACACCGACCAAAAAAAAGAAAAAAGAAAATACAATAGAAAATGGATGGAAAACCTGGAGAATGAATAGGTTGATATTTTTATAACAATAAAGCATTTAAAACCAGTACCAGCCCAACTATGTTCATCACAGCATTATTCACTATAGCTAAGATATGGAACCAAACCAGATGCCCCTCAGTAGATGAATGGAGCAAGGAAACACACACACACATACACACACACACACACACACACACACACACACACACACACACACACTGGAATTCTATGCCTCCATCAAAAAGAATGATATCATCCCATTTGTTAGGAAATGGAAAGACTTGGAAAAAATTATATTAAGTGAAGTAAACTAGACCCAAAGGAACATAGGTCCCATGGTTTTCCTTATTGCATTAACTAGTATATATCTAGAATAATCTTACCAGACAAGCAGAGAAGGTCAAAAGTGATATACATCTGACCATATAAGATAATGCCAAGTAAAATGAACCTCAAGATAGGGATACAAGAGGTTTTTTTCTTTGTCATTGTTGTTTTAAATGTACTATGTGATTTTTAAATTTATATATATATATACATATATATATGTGTGTTTGTGTTTGTGTTTTATTGTAAAGATATTGTACAGAAGGGTTACATTTCCATGAGCAAGGCAGTGTGTACATTTCGTATCAAGCATTGTTACCCCTCCTATGTTTTCCCCTACAATTCCTTTCCTCCCTACCTCCCCAATTCCTCCCTCACCCCCAGAAGTTGTAAAGTTCTTTTTCACCATAGGGTCTTGTACATCTCATTGTTACAATAGGTCATTCTGTATCTGTATTTCAGCATTTTGTTATTTCCCTCCCCCTCCCCAAATTAGAAAAATGTGTATACAAGATGCGGGGCATCGGAATCAAATATAGTGGCAATAGGAATTGTACCATGGGGGAAAGACAAAAGGTCCAAATTTTTAAACATATGACCATATAAGATGATGCTAAGTGAAAAACAAAATGCCAAGATAGGGACACAAGAGGTTTTGTCTTTCTTGCTGTGGTTTTTAATGTACTTATAATGTACTATGTGATTTTTTTTGTTTCTTTTGTATGTTTTTCCCCCACAGTATAACCCTCTTGTCACTGTATTTGATTCTGGTGCCCTGTATCTTGTATATACATTTTTCTAATTTGGGAAGGGGAAGGGAAATAACAAAATGCTGAAACAAAGATACAGGTTGACCCATTGTAACAATGAGATATACAAGACACTATGTTGAAAATGAACTTTACAACTTGGGTGGGGGGAGGGAGGAGTTGTGGAGGTAGAAAGAGAGGAGATAGTAGGGGAAAATCAAAGGAGGGGATAACAATGCTCTGTAGGAAATGTACTCATTACCTTACTCATGTAACCTCTCTGTACAGTATCTTTACAATAAAAAAAACTAGTTACAAAAAAAAATCAGTTATGCCTACAGGAAAAGAAAGCACAGAGGCCAGAAAAATCCTGGGAAGACTTTTATATTGAGTTGAGGTCAAGTCTTAGAAGATGCACTGCAAAGTAATTATTTTGCTGTAGAGCAAAGATCAGGAGAGGTAGCCTTTCTTTCAAATGACTTATTTTCAACTACATATCACGAGATGTTCAAGGAAAGGGAAGAAGGGAGGAAAGAAGAGAGAGAATCAAAGAGAAAAAAACAAGAGAGAAAGAGATACAGAGTGACTGTGCAGAAATTTGCCATAAGGAATCAAAGACAAACTTAGTACAATCAAGCTTAACAGCTTTGAAAAAGTGCTTAACAAACTAGAGAATCAGAGAACTAAATAAATTCAGGAAAATGATAAGTCAACAAAATGGAAATGAAAATCATTTTTAAACAATGAGAGATATATTCTGGAGCTGAACAACATAACTGAATTGAAAAATAGACTAGAGGAGTTTAACAGCTGATTCAAGTAAGCAACAAAACAAAATGCAAATTCAAAGTAGGTCATAAATTATTGAATTTGAAAATAAGAAAGTGAAGAAGCATAAACAGAGTAATTTTCATTGCAGACATATGTTAATAAAAACAGAATATAGGAAGAAGTAAAAATTGTTGTTTTAAACAGACATATCTGATCTAACTTATGCTTACATAAGAGGGGAAAACAAGAAAGAGAGAATGCATAATTTATGTAATTGAAGTTAAGTTGTTAACATGCATGAATCTTATAAGAATAAAAATGAACAATATCATAAATATAAAACTTTCAATGCAAGCCTGGTGACAACAGATTCACATACAACATACAACAGATTCACAAAAGGTCAAGAAAAAGAAAAAGCTCAGAATACGCATGGTTCTGAATTATTTTCAAAAAGTCAGAGGAGATGAATAAGAGTTCTACAAAAGAGAGACTAAACAGTTTCAAAAAATCACCAGGTAATATTCCTTAGTTATTGTTAACATAAATGTAAGTTTATAAGACTTCAAAATTTAAAAGAAATAGAGTGCCTGAATGAATTATAAATCAAATATTGAATACATAAGATTCACTCTAGATGTAGGATCTCACAGGAGCTGAAAGTGAAGACAAGAGTCATGATGAAAATGCTTAGCCTAATGAACCACAATGGCTAAACTTTATCAGACATAACAATCTAAACAAGAAATGCACAAAAGATGAAGTCATTATATGTTTATAAAATAATCATTTAAACAGAAAATATAATAATGTTATACATTCAGCCATAAAGGGACTAATATAGGGCACACATTAACAAATATGAAAGTAGAGAAAAACACAGTAATAAGACCATTTGGGGGCTGGAAAGGTTGCTTGGTGCTAGAGTGCTTGCTTTGCATGCCTGAGGCCCTGGGTTTGATTTCTCAGCAGAAAAAGCTGGAAGTAGCTCTGTGGCTAAAGTGGTAGAATGCTAACCTTGAGCTGAATAGCTGAGGAACAGTGACAAAGCCCATATTTCAGAGCTCACGATGAAAAAAAAAAGAACTTTTGACACTCATTCTCTGTAATACATAATCATCTATAAAGAATATCAGTAAGGAAAAAGGCAGAGTTGAATAACCACACAGAATACATACATATAACGCAGAGTTGAATAACCACACAGAATACATACATATAACTTTCTACTCTATAACAAGAGAATATACTGGTCATTTTCAAGTACACAAGGAACATTCCACAGAATATATTTATACAAAGACATGTCTTTAAAAATCCAAGAAATATTGAAATCTTTCAAGGCATATAATCTAATCATCATGTATGAAACTAAAAATCTCAATGAAAGAAATAAAATACACAAATACATGAACATTAAGCAAATCACTAACAATGATTAAGACAAAGTATAAATATAGAAGGAAATAATAGAATTTTCAGCCCAGATGAAAATGAAAACAGAGCATACTCAGTTATAGGTTCCAGCAAAGGCAGCACTACAATGGTCTCATTATAACTTGCTTATGGTTGTCACAGGATGGTTCAAGCATTGTAGTCTTGGCAATCAGTGTGGCAGGGTGGTGGTAGAAGATACTGTGAGGACATTGGGAGGGACAAAGGGTGAACAAATGTAGCAGGGGTACTCACTAGACATTATGTTGAAAATGCATTATACAACTTTTAGGTGGGCATATGAGGGAAAATCTGGAGAGTGGGAGGGAATGAGTGACATTGTCCCAAAACAAATATACTCATTACCTGACTTATGTAACGGTAACCCCTCTGTACATCACCATTATAATAACAATAGTGAATAAAAAAATTTAAGAGAACCTGGAGTGAGGTGGTAAGATCATTGGAGACACTGTCCCTAGAAAGGATTATTACTGGACTTGTAAATTAAGTTTACACAGGTAGTTTTAGAAGGAATAGTCACCCTAGACAATGGATTCTTTCTGCAAGCAACAGGTTCCCTTCCCAACAAATATAAGGAATCACCAGAGGCCTTGTTGGTAGGCTACCTACATGAATTTGGACTTTCATTTATTTAATTTTAATTTTTATTTTTATTGTGAAATTACTGTACAAAGAGATTACAATTACATGCTCAAGATAATGAGTACATTTCTTATCAAGCATTGTAGCCTCCTCCTTTATTTCCCCTTCCCATATCTTCCCATCCTCCCCCAACCACCCCTTCCTCCCAACCCTCCTCCCCCCCACCAAAGTTGTAAAGTTCCTTTTTCCTCATAATGACTTGTATATCTCATTGTTGCAATGGATCCACCTGTGTCCCTATTAAAACGATTTGTTTTTTTTTTTTCCTTCACCTCCATAAATGATACCAACCTCAAATACAGTGAAAGCAGGGGTTATACCATGGGGAAGGGACATACAAAGCAACAAAGAAATAATCTTATAAATGTGTTAGAAACAATCACCTAAAATTAAAAAAACATTTGAATATGTATCTTAAGGTTCATTTCACTAACATC
>NW_012267268.1:11125987-11137616 GCF_000151885.1 Dipodomys ordii
AATAATGCAGTAAGGTTCCCTTCTGTCCACATCCCCTCCAGCATCTGTTGTTATTAGAGTTCTTGATTTTAGCCATTCTAACTGGGGTGAGGTAGTATCTCAATGTTGTTTTGATTTGCATTTCTTTTATGGCTAGGGAGGTTGACCATTTCTTCATGTGTCTATTGGCCATCCTTCTTTCCTCTTCAAAGAAGTTTCTCTTTAAGTCGTTAGCCAACTAATTTATTGGGCAGTTGTTTCTTTAAAGATTTGTTGTTGGGGGATTTAATTTTTTCAATTCCAGATATATTTTAGATATGAGACCCTTGTTTGTTGTAAGGCTAGTGAAGATCTTCTCCCAATCGGTGTGCTTTCTATTGATCTTGCTAGCTATGTCCTTTGCCATACAGAAGCTCTGCAATTTCATGCAATCCCATTTGTCCAACCTTTCTTTGATTTGTTGTGTTTCTCAGTCTCTATGAAGAAAATTTCGGCCTGTGCCAAGGAGTCCTAGTAGACAACACAATCTCAGATATTTAATCAAAGCAGCTTAAAAAAAAACAAGTTAAAACTACAAGACTAGAGAAGAAATAAACACAAAAGACTGTTTTTAAATCTAGTAAAGCTAAAAGCTGATTCATTTGAAAACTGACAAATTTTAGCTAGAATGACAAAGATGAAGGGAAAATACTCCAGGAAAATCCAAAATTAAAAAATGTCACCAGGCCCAAAGAAACATAGGTCCCATGGTTTCCCTTATTTGAAATAACCAGTACATCTGTAGGACAAGCAGAAAAGGCCCAAAGCTATGCACATATAAACGTATAAGATGATATTAAGGGAAATGAACCATAATATAGGGACACAAATATCTTTTTGTCTTTCTTGATATGTTTCTAACATATTTATATGGTAGCATGTGATTTTTTTGTTGCTTTATAGGTTCCTCCCCCATGGTATAATGCCTGTTTACTTTGTATTTGATGTCGGTGCCCTGCATCTTGTATATCCACTTCTCTAATTCTGAGAGGGGAAGGGAAAAAGCAAAATGCATAAATAAGGATACAGGTTGACCCATTGTCACAATAAGATGTACAAAACACTATGTTTAAAACAAATTTTATAACTTCGACAGGGGGAGGGGAGCAAAGGGATGGAGCAAAAGGAGGATGCAACAATGTACTTATTACCTTGCTCATTTAACTGTAACCCCTCTGTACAACATTTTTATAATAAAGAAGTACAAAAATGCCAAGGAACTACTATCAATGGTTATAACATGTTATATATCAAAGAAAAAATACTGTTTTTAAGAAACAAAAATGCAATAAGCAGACCCTCAGACCAATATTACTTAAAAGCATTGATACAAAAGTCTTCAACAATGTACTAGTGTACTTACTTCAATGATCCAATTGGGCATGTTAAAATCAAAACACTAGAAGCCCAAATTTAGCAATATATTAAAATATCACTCACTTTGCCCAACAGGTATGTATTACTGTGATACAAAGATGGATCAGCCTATAGAAATCAACCACTAGCTGGTTGCCAATGTTTAATGTCTGTAATCCTAGCTACTTAGGAGACTGAGATCATGAGAGCTTCAGTTCCAGGTCAACCAAGGGAGAAAAGTTTATACTACATCTATATGGAAATGAGTTTCATGTGGTCGCTCACATGTCATCCCAACTATGATGGATGTCCAAAATAAGATTATCAAGGTCCAGACACTGACAAGAATAGAAAGCCATATCACATCACAAAAATAATCCATGCACAAAAGGGCTGAACACATGACTCAGTGGCAACACTTTCCTAACATGCATAAAACCTTGAATCCAAAACTCACTAGTACTTCCAATCAGCCATCATACTAAACAATATGATAAGAATAAAGAAAACAAAGCATAACAATCTCCAGTTATTCAGATTCAATATCTTGTATGACATAAACTCTCACTGAACTAGCAATAAAGTAAAATACCACAACATAATGAATTCCAGGTTAAAATCTCACAACAGCATAACTCAATGGTGAAAGATTGAAAGCTTTCCTTATAAAATCAGGAAAAAGGATTTCTCTTTTTACCACTTCTACTTAACATAGTGGTAGAGCAATTAAGCAGGAATAAAAAGATATCAAAAAGAACCAAAAATATAGATGTTTGTAGATGATATGATTTTATATGTAGAAATATATGAATGAGTCCACTAAAATGTATCAGAAACAATGAATAAATTCAGCAAATTTGCAAAATCAGTGTGCAAGGACCAGCTTATATACTACTAGTAAAAATTCAAAAATAATTTTAGGATACAATTCTGATTTTCTAATAACAAAAAAGAAGAAAACTAAGAATTACAGAAGGTGAAAGACTTGCATTATGAAATTTTGAAAAAAGATTGCAGAAAGTAATTAAAGCAACATATAAACAGAATGAAGGCATGTGTTCATAGATTGGAAGATTTAATATTGGACTATTTAAAATGTCAATACTACCCGCAAAATGATCTACAAATTCAATGTAAGTGCTACAAAAATACCAATTTTTTGCAGAAACAGAAAAATCAATCCTTCAATTTATATGGAATCCCATGGAACTCTGAATAAACAGAATAGTGTTGAAAAAGCAAAGCAAAAAATGGGGCTTTCTATTTCCTGGTTTCAGTATTTACTACAAACCACAGTAATGAAAACAGTTTTTACCAATATCAGGGTAGATACACAGACCAGTGGAATAAAATAGAGACCAGAAGAAAATCCACACATATGAATTTAAATACTTGCCTAGGTTCTAAAACTATTCAATGGGGGAAAAAGAGCCTGTCAGTGAATAGGGTTGGGAAAGCTAGGTATCCTCGTGCACAGATAAAAGCTAGTCTCTTCCTGACACAATGTTCAAAAATTAGCGCAATATATATCAAAAACCCAGAGGAAAGGGCTGAAAGGTATAAACCCTTATAAGGAATCAAAGGAGTTGGGGGAACCATATGTCATTTGAGAAGTTCCTAGGTAAGATCTAAGATAGAGAAGTTGGACTACATCAAGTTAGACTTACCAGTACATGAAAGGTACTACCAATAAAGTGATGGCACTCCACAAGAGGAGAGAAAGAATTTGTGAATCACATACCCAATAAGAAGTTAGTATTCAGGATATGTAAAGATTTTTTTCTCAACAAGAAGAAAAGAGTAAGCACCTTCAACATTGGTAGATGAATTGAATAGACATGTCTCCAAAGAAGATAGTCAAGAACAATATACAAAGAGAGCTTATTAATAGTCATTAGGAAAATGCTGGTCAAAATTACAAGGCTGATATCATTTTATATTCATTCAGATGGTTATGATCAAAATAGATAGTATTGGCACATATGGGGAAAATCTAGAATTCTTATTCATTACTGATTAGATTGTAAAATAGCATGGCTACAAAAAAACTGGATGATTGTTTCTTTTAAAAGTATAAACAGGGGCTGGGAAGGTGGCTCAGTGGTAGAACAGTTGCCTTGCATGCTCGAGGCCCTGGGTTCGATTCTTCAGCACCACATAAGCAAAAAGAAAAAAGCTGGAAGTGGCGCTGTGCTCAAGTGGTAGAGCGCTGGCCTTGAGCTGAAGAGCTGAGGGACAGTGCCCAGGCCCAGAGTTCAGGCCCCATGACCGGACCCCCCAAAAAAAGGTATAAAC
Source organism: Dipodomys ordii (assembly GCF_000151885.1). Lineage (NCBI taxonomy): Eukaryota > Metazoa > Chordata > Mammalia > Rodentia > Heteromyidae > Dipodomys > Dipodomys ordii. The sequence continues at coordinate 11,129,657 of NW_012267268.1, forward strand.
AGCATTGTCATGCATATTTATAAAAATTGAGTACCAGGATTTCCACTTTTGGAAAATAAACTGAAAATAATTGACAGCAGAAGTTCAAATAGGTATATGTGAGTTACAACAGCATAAACACTCCCAAAAGATTGAAGCAACCAGTTGCCATTGATACATGACTGGATAAACATCATGTGATACACACATACAATACAGTTTTGTGAAAGCAAAGGAAAATACCATAAGCCAGTTGTTGTTGGCTCCTAACTATAATCCCACCTATGCAAGAGGCTGACATTTGAGGGCTGCAGATGGAAGGTAGCACAGGCAGGAAAGTCTGTGAGAATCTTATCTCAATAAACTATCAAAAGCCAGAAATGGAGCTTTGGGTCAAATAATAAAGTGCTCAAGGATAATGCCCAGGACCTGAGTTCAATCCCCAAGACCTGCAACAAAAAAGAAAATAGAAAGAGAGAGAAGGAAAGGGAAGATAAACTTACATATAAAACAAAAAGGGATAAGAAAGAATGGCATTGCCCCATTTGTTAGGAAGTGGAAAGACTTGGAAAAAATTATATGGAAAGACTTGGAAAAATTATATTGTGAAGTAAGCAAGGCCCCCAAAACACAGCCCCATGGTTTCCCTTATTTGCAATCACTAGTACATATGTAGGACAAGCAGAAAAGGCCAAAAGGTATGTACATGTGACCATATAAGATGAGGTCAAGTGAAATGAACCCAAAGATAGGGTCACAAATAGTTTTTATTCTTTCTAACATAGTTATAATGTAACATTTGATTTTTTGTTTCTTTGTTTGTTCCTCCCCAACAGTATAACCTCTGTTTTCGCTGTATTTGATGTCGGTGCCGTGCTTTTTGTATATACACTTCTTTAATTTGAGGAAGGGAAGGGGAAAAACAAAACGTTTAAAGAAGGGGAAAAACAAAATGTTTAAATAAGGATACAGGTTGACCCATTGAAACAATGAGATGTACAAAACACTATGTTGAAAACAAACTTTGCAACTTGGTGGGGGGTAGTTGTAGAGGTGGGAGGGAAGGGATAGTAGGGGAAAACAAAGGAGGAGGCAACAATGCTCTATAGGAAATGTACTCATTACATTGTTCATGTAACAGTAACCCCTCTGTACATCATTTTTACAATAAAAATGTATACAAAAAGACACAAGGGAAAGAGGAAGTACAGAAATGGTGGACAAAAGGTGAACCAATTCAGCAGTGATATTCACTAGACATTATGTTGGAACTGAATTATACAATTTGGTAAAGGAGGGAGGGAGTTGGAAAAAAACTGGGATAAAATGAGAGAAGAGGTGGCACTGTTCCAAAAGGAATGTACTCAAAACCTGACATATAGCTTTAACCCTTCTGTGCATCAGCTTTACAATAAAAATAAAATCAAGAATAGAAGATAAGAAAAAGAAAGAAAGAGGAGAACACATGCTTAATACAGACTGTTATATATGACACTCAGTGTAACAAGTCAGATTGAGCCACAAAAATACAAATTTGTAACTCTAATTACATAATGTACATGGAGTTGCCAATTTTATAAAGATGGAAAATATGGTTATTCACAAGGGCTGGAAACATCTGGATGAAGAAGTGGTGGGTAATTAGGGGTCTTTTAATGTATAAGAAGATTTAGTTTTGGAAAAACATGTTCTGGAGATGATGGTGGTGATAGTTGTACAATGTGAATATACTTAATACATGAATCAAATATTTGCAAAGTTTGTAAATGTTAAATAGAAAAAGATTTTAAGAGAATGTTAAAATAACAAAATATTTATGAAAACCCCTGAAATATCAAGAATTCTTTCCTAGGCATTTATCATTTTAGCAATAAAATGTAAAATACATAAGAGAAACAAAAGAAAAGTAGGGGAAAGATATGACTGTACAATTTTATAATTCAAGACAAGAAAAGAATAGAAGAGGAGGTGAAACTAGGAAGCGAAATAAAAAAAGTAGGAGGAAGAAAAATGGGCAAGTAAGTGCTAAAGAGAACTAGTTGAGCTGAGCAAAATTATTTAGAATAAAAGCCCAAGGACAATGATGGAAGGAGCTTAGGATTAGTCTGAATTGAAGTTATACTAGGGAGCTTAGAGAATCATTTAAGAATTATTTTCTAAAGAATTGAATTGTTGAACTAATAGTTTTTATCTGGGTTATTTGTTTAGGGGGACGTTGGTACTACTCTGTGTATAATAAATGCAAAGGAGTAGGGTAAAATGGGTTAATTGATGAATTTTCTATTCAATTGTTCTCTGAGAAGATGAAGCTAAAAATGAAAAATGCTAGAACAATCATAGGAAGTAGTAAAAAGACCAATTATAAACATATGGAAGGAGTTGGCAAAAATGAGAAACAATAATTAGGATATTTAAATAAGTGTTCTCTATTAGATGGTTCTTCCTCATTTGGCCGTGTGACAAGTTGGGCCTACAAAATATGAAGAAAGATAATGTATATCATGTTCAGACTGAAACATTAATTGCCCATGCCTCCCCAGCTCTCTCTCTGTGAAAGAAACAATGATTCCTGAACTCATATTGAAAAAAATGACACGATAAGATATTGGTGTCTTTGTCCAGCTGTGTCCCTGAGGGGTTCTAGTGAGCTCTACTTGTCAACTGTCTTTAAACATATAGCATAATAGGAAATAGTTCTTTGATTTTGTTAAGCTATTCAGATTTAAAGGTTTTATTTTACTGCAGCATAACTTAGGCTCTTCTGAATAATACATCATCCACCATTGCCACTTCATCATCAAAAGAGAAATTCACAGCAGTGCCCAGTCTCAGGTGAAGATTTCTTTCAGAGCAATCATTCATCTTGTATAAGAAAATTCTTTTTCAAGCTTAGAGATGAAGAAGACAGGCCACCAACTGCTCTGTGGAAAGGAGGTAATGACCACTGAGGAAACTCTGGGTTTATAAAATGCCGCTGATAAAAGGCTGAAAGTTTAACTCATTACATTCTCAATGACAAACCAATGTGTCATCAGTCATGGGCTGTCTGGAAATTCAGTTCCTCCTCTTCCAAATAAATAAGTATGCCTTGACAATGGCAGTGTCTCCAGTCTTACATCAAGGATAAACTATGAAATGTCACAGAAATAGGATGACCATGTGCATTAGTAGTCCTGATATTTTGCAAATGATTTTTCTCCTTGTGGTTTTGTTAATTTAATTATTTTAGTGAGAAGAAAATAATGACAAAAGAGTAATATCCACAAAATAAGCATCTTCTATCATTCCCTAAATAACTAACTTACTGTTATAATTTCAATACAGCCTAGGCACTAGTGACTCATGCCTGTATTCCTAGCTGGCTGAGATCTACAAATACAGATCTGAGAGACTCTTATCTCCAATGAATCACTAAACACAAAAATCAAAAAAAATGAAAGTGAAAGAGAAGCTTTGGCTCAAGTGGTAGAACACTATCCTTAAGCAAAAACAGCTAAGGGAATCACATAGTACATTATAAGAACATTAAAAACAATAGCAGGAAAAAAACAGCTTCTTAGGTAAATGGTGCTTGCAAAATTGGTTAAACAATTGTAGAAAACTAAAGTTAGACCTATATATATCACCCTGCACCAGGAACAACTCCAAATGGATCAAAGACCTCAAAGTCAAAGCAGACACCTTGAAAGCATTACAGGAAGGGACAGAAGGAACTCTAGGGCTCTTTAGTACAGGCTAAAATTTTCTTAGTAAAGATCCAGAAACACAACAAATCAAAGAAAGGTTGGGCAAATGGGATTGCATGAAGCTGCAGAGTTTCTGCATGGCAAAGGACATAGCTAGAACGATCAATAGAAAACCCATGAATTGGGAGAAGATCTTCACTAGCAATACTAAGGATAAGGGTCTTATATCTAAAATATACTTATATCTAAAAAAATCCCCAACAACAAATACTCAAAGAAACAACTGCCTGATAAATAAATGAGTTAAAGATTTAAAGAGAAACTTCACTGAAGAGGAAATACTCATGAAGAAACGCTCAACTTCTCTAGCCAATGCTCATTACCTTGCTCATGTAACTGTAAACTCTCTGTACAGTATTTGTCACTATAAAAAAAACTTATTAAAAAATATAAAGCAAAACATTGAGATTCCACCTCACCCCAGTTAGAATAGCTATAATCCAGAAATCTAATAAAAACAGATGTTGGAGGGGATGTGGCCTAAAGGGAACCCTCCTGCATTGTTGGTGGGAATGTAAACTTGTTCAACCACTTTGGAAAGTAATATGGAAGGTCCTCAAAAGACTCCACATAGAGCTCCCCTATGATGCAGCAATCCTGCTTCTGCATTTACCCAAATGATCACAAACAAAGCTAAACTAAAGCTACCAGCACAACTATGTTAATCACAGCATTATTTACCATAGCTAAGATATGGGACCAACCCAGATGCCCTTCAGTCGGTGAATGGATCATAAAAAATGTGGCATGTATGTATGTATGTATGTATGTATATATATATGTATATATATATATATGTCATTTTTTCTGCTGGAGGCCTAGAATTCCATATATATATGTGTGTGTGTGTATATATATATATACATATATATATATATGTGGAATACACACACACACAAACACACACACACACAATGGAATTTTATGACTCCAGCAGAAAGAATAACATTGCCACATTTGTTAGGAAATGGAAAGACTTGGAAAATGTTATATTAAGTGAAGTAAGCCAGACCCAAAGAAACATAGGACCCATGGTTTATCTTATTTTCAATAACTAGTATAAGTCTAGTACAAGCAGAAAAGGTCAAAAGCTATGTACATATGACTGTATAGGATGATGTTAAATGAAATGAACCCCAAGATAGGGACAAATTTGTGTTTCCTTTCTTGCTATTGTTTTCAATGTATTTAAAATGTACTATGTGATTTTTTTGTTTCTTTTGTGTTCTTTCCCCGTGGCATAACCCGTTTTCACTGTATTTGATGTCGGTGCCCTATATCTTGTATCTACATTTTTCCAATTTGGGGAGGGGAAGGGCAACAACAAAATGCTTAAACAAGGACCCAGGATGACCCATTGCAACAATGAGATGTACAAGACACTATGTTGAAAACATACGTTAAACTTGGATGAGGGGAATTTGGGGATGTGGAGAGGGAAGGAATGGTAGGAGAAAAACAAAGGGGGAGGTAACAATGCTTGATAGGAAATGTACTCATTACCTTACTCATGTAACTGTAACTCATCTGTACACAATACAAAATAAAAAAGAATAAATAAATAATAGCAAGCAAGAAAATAAAACACTTGTGTCCCTGTCTTGGGGTTCATTTCACTTAACATCATTTTATATGGTCATATAAACAAGTCTTTCCATTTCCTAACAAATGGGGAGATGTCATTCTTTCTGCTGGAGGCACAGAATTCCATTGTATACATAAACCACATTTTCTTGATCCATTCATCTACTAAGGGGCATCTGGGTTGGTTCCATATCTTAGCTATTTTGAATAATGCTGCAATAAACATGGTTGTGCTGGTAGCTTTGGTATGACTTTGTTTGTGATCATTTGGGTAAGTGCCCAAAAGTGGGATTGCTGGGTCATAGGGGAGCTCTATGTGGAGTCTTTTGAGGAATCTCCATACTGCTTTCCAAAGTGGTTGATCAAGTTCACATTTTTTGTTTCTTTTGTATATTCTTCCCCCAAGGTATAACCCCTGTTCACACTGTATTTGATTCCAGTGTTCTGCATCTTATATATACATTTTTATATTTGGGGAAGGGAAAGGATATAACAAAATGATTAAATAAGGATACAAGTTGACCCATTGTTACAGTGATATGTACAAGACACTATAGTGAAAACAAACTTTACAATTTCTGGGTGGGAGGGATGAGGGAGGAGTTGTGGAGGTAGAGAGGGAAGGGATGGTAGGGGAAAACAAAGGAAGAGGTAACAATGCTCGATAGGAAATGTACTCATTACCCTACTCATGTAACAGTTACCCCTCTGTAAAGTATTTGTACAATAAAAAGATATATAAAAAACAAAATTCCATAGGCTAGATAACTTGCAAAGGAAAGAGATTTATTTGACTTAGAGTTTTGAAGATTTAAGAGAACAATGCTGATTGGAAAATGGGAGAAAAAGGAGGGAGGAGTAACAAGTTCAGCAAGAAATGTACTCAATACCTTATGTACGTAACTGTAACTCTTCTGTGCATCACATTGATAATGAAATTAAATTTTAAAGAAAGAAAAAAAAACTAAGGGACAATGATGATGCCTTGAGTTGAAGCCACAGTACTGGCACGCACATGCACACACACACACACATACAATTATAAAAAAGAAATAAAAGAAAAGAATACAATGCACTTGAATGTCAGTGGCTTAGATCTATAATCATAGTTACTTAAGAAACAAAGTTCAAGAGGCTCACAGTTCAAGGCTTGCCTAGGAATAAAATTTACAAGACTACCTTTCAATAGAAAAAGTTGGGTAGGGTGGAGAATGTCAGTAACTCCACACTCTGTACCAGACTCAGTGGAAGCATAAATAGGAAGATAATGATCCAATCTGGCCTAGGGCAAAAGCAAGACCCATAATTTATTGCTATATACTTATCCTGTGTCCCACACTTTTAAGAGACCACATCATTTCTCTCCTCAACAGTCACTGCCTGTGCAACTCATTTCCCTCATGGTGTGCACATCATTTCTGCCTGCACATGCTTTCCACAAGGCTTCTGGCCCTAGTCATCTCTGTATAGTTCAGTGACACATGCATACTTTCTTCCAAGCCCAAATAATTCTACCCCTCGTCACGTTGCATACACCAAGCTAAATGACTAATTATACAATCCCAGCAAGCAATCTTATTAGAGTCCAAGGCAAACATCTCATTACAGATTTCTAGCCAAACATCTCATTACCAGGCCTGGCACATCACATTGCCCACAGAGTCACTGTCTCATTACATGTTTTTTAAGGAACCCATGTATAAATGAAGGACTTTGAAAACTGGCATCATTATGCCTGTTCTTTCATATCCTACTTCACATCAGTTCCTAGCAACACATTTATATGAATTCTGGGCATTGGCTTTACCAAATACTGGTGTGCCTGGGAGAGTAAAATTTAAAAAGTAGTCAGAAAGCATATATTACAATCAAATAACAAAGTTAGCAATGTTATATCCATGGGGGACAGCTGTCAAGGCTTAAGGATTCTCATCAAGTAAATATAGAAAAGCACTATTATTTTTCCTGATATTTTGCAACATTCACATAAATAAGTTTATTGAAATAAAATTAAGAAATATAAAAAAGGAACGAAAAGAAATACCTCTCAATTATGCTATTATTTGCATCTGGAATATCTCCAGAAGACCCATGCATAAAACTTGGCCTTCAGTTTGGCACTGTTGTAAGATGCTTAAAGGAATGTTTATGTGCATGAATAATATATTTGTGCTCTGATATTTTGGATTTGGGATTTGATAGAACCAGGTGATAGCATTATTTTAATGAATAGACTTTCATTCTTTATTGAAAGTTAAATGTAACTAAAAATCCAATATTAGAAATCAAGGAGTAATAAAGAAAATGTAACCTCCTGATCATCATCTATATAATAAATTAAAATAATAATAATAAAGAAGTAATAAAGAAAAAATTCTTTGGTAAATGTATGTGTGGGATATGATTGGTTGTTGTAAGAGCCAATCACCCTTACAAATATAGCATTGCACTGGCAAAAAAAACGGAGATAAAATTACATTAATAGGTAAGCATAAATTTTAACACGAAATATTCAGTGATGTTAAAAATTAGTGTAGCCGGGCGCTTGTGGCTCATGCCTGTAATCCTAGCTACTCAGGAGGCTGAGATCTGAGGATCGTGGTTCAAAGCCAGCCCGGGCAAGAAAGACCGTGAGACTCCTATCTCCAATA
>NW_012267268.1:11137726-11154654 GCF_000151885.1 Dipodomys ordii
AAAAAAAAAAAAAATTAGTGTAAATTTTGTTTAGTGGTGATATTATTGTACTTTGTTTTTTTCTTTAAGTTTTGTTTAAAGAAACACTAGTTCTATACCTGAGGATGAATGGAATAGGACTGAAGACCCAGAAATGAACCCACAGAACTTATAGGCACCTAATTTTTGACAAGGGAGCTAAAAAATACAATTGAAGAAAGACAACCTCTACAGTAAATGGTGCTGGCAAAACTGGTTAAACACCTGTAGAAAACTAAAGCTAGATCCTTATATATCACCCTGCACCAGAATCAACTCCAAATGGATCAAAGACCTTGAAGTCAAAACAGATAACCTGAAAACATTACAGGAAGGAATAGGAGAAACTCTAGGGCTTCTTGGCACAGGCTGAAGTTTGCTTAATAGAGACCCAGAAACACAACAAATCAAAGAAAATTTGGACAAATGGAATTGCATGAAGCTACAGAGTTTCTGCATGGCAAAGGACATAGCTAGCAAGATCAATAGAAAGTCTACCGACTGGGAGAAGATCTTCACTAGCCATGCGATGACTAAGGGTCTCATATCAATACTTAGTACTCAAAAAACTAAATCCCCCAACAAAAATCCTCAAAGAAACAACTGCCTGATTAATAAGTGGCTAAAGACGACTTCTCTGAAGAGAAAACAAGAATGGCCAGTAGACTCATGAAGAAATGCTCAACGTCTCTAGCCATAAAAAAATACAAATCAAAATAACATTGAGATTCCACCTCACCTCAGTTAGAATGATTATAATCCAGAAATCTAATAACAACAGATGCTGGAAGGGATGTGGCCAAAAGGGAATCCTATACTGTGTTCATTGTTGGTGGGAGTATAAACTTGTTCAATCACTTTGGAAAGCAATATAGAGGTTCCTCAAAAGATTCCACATAGGGCTCCCCTATGACCCAACAATCTTACTTTTGGGCATTTACCCAAACCATCATAAACAAAGCTATACTAAAGCTACCAGGACAACTATGTTTATCTCAGCATTATTTTCCACAGCTAAGATATGGAACCAACCTAGGTGGCCTTCAGTAGATGAATAGATCAAGAAAATGTGACATATGTATTTGTGTGTGTATGTTTGTGTTTGTGTGTGTGTGTGTGTGTGTGTGTGAATTCTATGCCTCCATCAGAAGGACTGACATTGCCCCATTTGTTACAAAATGGAAAGAGCTGGAAAAAATTATACCAAGTGAAGTAAGCCAAAGCTGGAACTGGAGCTGTGGGCTTAGAGGTAGAATGCTATCTTTTAAATTATTTATTTATTTATTTATTGTGGTTCATGGGGCTTGAACTCCACCTGGATGCTGTCCCTCAGCTCTTCATCTCAAGACTAGCACTCTACCACTTGAGCCACAACATCACTTCTCATTTTCCAAGTGGTTTATTGGAGATAAGAGTCTCACAGATTTTCCTGTCTGGGCTGGTTTTGAACCGTGATTCTCAGATCTCAGTTTCTTGAGTAGCTAGGATTATAGGTGTAAGCCACCAGTACACAAAAATTTTAGTTGCAGTGCCCAATACCTGAGTTTAAGCCCCAGGATTGGCATAGGACACAACAAGAATCCACTAGTTCTCGTTAAACATTATTATTATTATTATTTTGTCACTCATGGGGCTTGAACTCTGGGCCTGGGCATTGTCCCTCAGCTCTTCAGCTCAAGGCTAATGCTCTACCACCCGAACCACAGCACCACTTCAGATTTTTCTGCTTATGTAGTGCTAAGGAATTGAACCGAGGGCCTCATGAATACGAGGCAAGCACTCTACCACTGAGCCACCTTCCCAGCCCCTACTTAAACGTTATTTAAATCAAGTACTCAAATTTTTTTAAATGTTATTTGTAAACACATACAGGAAAGCAATTACTATGATAATTTAAAATTATTTTAAAATGTGAACTATTAAGCTAGAAATATTTGTACTCTCAATAGTTGACTATATTTTCTGGTTTGCTGATTTATTTCCATGGCAATATTTTAAATACAATAAGAAGCAAAAGGCCTTTCTATTAAAGTCTTCACCAGCATTCTTAAGAAATGGCAAGGCAATAACAAAGGGTGAGCATCATGGAAATGTGTTACTTTAGAGCAACTATCTGTAGAAATACACAGGAGAAATAGTTCTACAACCTTTCAGCTTGGCAGTGATACATTCTAATCTTGGAACTTATTTAATTAATAGGATTTAATAAGAGAAATACTGTGGAGTACAATGAATTAAAGGACAAATTATCAGCAAAAAATACAACAACAGAACATACAAAAGAAAACAAGACATCGTAAGATAATTGAAAACAGTTTAGGATAGAAGGAAGTCAGCTTTTCACTGAATATTGGCCATACCAGCAGGTCTCAGAGGAGATCTGGTATAATATGTAATTAACACCAACTGGCATTCTACAGAACTGGAAAATGGATGGGATAGCGTGCTTAAACTAAGCAATATAAATATATATAAATATAAATAATATTAGGGCTGTTTGGGGAGGAAATAATGCATTAGGAAGATTAAAGAACCCTTTGTGAATAGGTCAGGAGCCCAGAAGGAAAGCAAAGGCAAGGGAGCAAACTTGTAATGATTCAACTGCTGCCCAGGGAAGAGGTGTGTTTGGACCAAACTATATCAAGGTGAAAAATGATTGCTCAAATTTGGAATAAAGAGAGAAGACAATAAGTTGTTTAACAATAATAAATATTTCAAGTGTGCAAGCCGAGACTAGAGATTTTTATTTTACCCTTTGATCCAAGTGAAGAAGTACTGGTTTTGACAATTAACCATGTGAAAGTCATAAGCTCTCCAGGATGTTTGTAAGAGGTATCATTAATGTCATTAATTGGTGTTTTGCTCAAAGCGAAGACCTCACTGATCATAATTTAAGGTTTATGCTACAATTATTCATTCAGTTATTCCACAAGTATGCCTTTTCAACTTCTCATAGCCAAATGCTCAATACTGTTCACATTTTTCAAGAAACCCAAAGGTGAATAAATTCTCACTTTTGGGATCCAAGTGGCAAATAATTGAATCAATAGTGACAATATCTCCAGAGATATTTCCAGTGAAACTCTACACATAAGTCAAAACACAAGGCAGACCAAGCAAATGGTATTTCCTTCTGTAACATTCTTATCCATTTATCTAGGTAATAGCACCATTACCAGGTAAATGTAGAGTACTGTGTCACAGACGGAATTCCTGTTGAATAAGAACTATTCAGTTTTGTATAGATGAATGAACTACATAGTTTTAGATAAAAATAGGTGAATATGGATAATAGGGCATTTCACTTACACCTGTATCCACATACACTTTTAATGCACAGGTGTCCAATTTTGTACATAAGCTGAATTCAAATTTTTGTACATTTGTTGATGAATCAACATTTTTAACTTTCCCAGGTAGGCCCCTGACATCTATAAGTTGATTTGATGGTTATTTTTGTATTTTGTTAACACAGCAGTGGGTTTTGAATAGGTTCTTACCTCACATTATATGGATACTAGAAAAGTAGAAGGGCTGAGGTAGGTGGCAAAAATTCTGAGTTTCTGAAGTGAAAAAAGAATAAAACAAGGAACAAAGAACCGTCCTATTCAGATAAGAGCAATTCTGTCTTCTATCAAATCAGCATCAGTAAACTATAATCATTGAAGAAATAATTTATTTTCAAGTGTAATGGTGGACATTAATATTTAAAATTGACATATTATTAAATATAATGATGTGATATTTGTTTCTCGACAATTGAAATGTTGTGTCTTTGGAAAAACATAAGATTATATATACTGAAGAAGGGCCTCCATGATTGGAACTTCATGCCTCAGAGGCATTTTTGTTGTTGCATTTGAAATTTAAAGCAATTACATAAGGAATCATTTTCATTTCTCTCTTGCAGATGAGGGGATCAAAGTTTATTGTGATTATTAAATTAGCCCAGTTAAATAATTTATAAATGTCAGATTCTCCTACTGCACAGCTATGCCCACCTATAAATTCAGACAAATTCCATAAAAATGAATGCATGTACAAAGCACAAAATATATTTCCTGAACAATTGCAGCATGAGGGGACTAATTTAACAAAAACCTGCTGTTGGTTCCTGTTTTGAGCACTTCACCAGCTGCTGTGTCAGCTAGGGTTTCTCATAAACCAGAACCTGCAACTGTGGTTTAGTTCTGACTATGGATGCCAAGTGCAATCTGCATATGCTGAAAGTAGAGATGGGAAGTAATAAGCACAAGTAAGAAGTAGGAAGTGATAAAGGGATCGACAAAACCTGGGGTAAGGATGAGTTAAAAATATGGACTCCATTTCAGATGCTCTGACCCCTAGAACTAACACCTGGATTGAGGCAGAGGCGAGGAGAAAGGGATATATTTAACATGGGATCCCAGCCTCATCAATCAAAGGTTTTCCAATGAGGACATATGAACGCCCACTCCCTCACAATTCCAGGATGTGTGTAAGTAGCATCAACTCCCATGTTGATAGTCAAGAGGAGCTCAGCTAGATCCTGTAGCAAGGCCTTGTGGGTTGTTACTGTTTGAAATTAACCAGAGCCCACAGATAACTACTATCGTTAGTGAAAGCTGAGATCAGAGACAGTCAAGGCCAAAGAGAGGTGAACTAGTATACAATATAGTACACCTGTACATGTGTGTACATATGTCATGTCACCCATTCATCCAACTATTCAATAATGACAGTCAACAAACTGATACCATGAAGAGCAGCTTCTCAAGAGGAAAGAGATGGAGGAATTAGTAAATGCTGTGTTTTGCATTTGATATTCAAATATATGTGCTCATGTATGAATACTGTCCAAGTGCAGACATCAGATTAGCGATTACAAAGGTCCTTCCAGATTTGAGGAATAAATTTGGATATAGAGAAGACACAGATAGGATGTATGGATGAATGAGGCAACAGGAACCCAAGAGTTAGGAAGAAAAATTGAGAACCGAATATGGGAAGCCCATAGCTGAGGCAAAGGAAGAGGGCTGGCTTGGCTGTGGACGAGAATGCGTATATTTCCAGAGAATGATACTGAAAATCTGCAACACCCCAAACAGATCCTTTGTCGGAATGGTCTTGAAGAATGAGTAGAGGGAGAAGTAGAACATCAAAAGTTTATTGCAGAAAAAGATAAGATCTTCAAAGGAGATTTGTTATACAGGAATTGATGTTTGTCTAGGAGAGAGCTACATGATTTCTAAGATCACTCGTCAACCTGTGGGCCATATCAGTTCCTACTCAGAGGCTCTGAGCAGTCTATAAAAGCTGTCCACAGGTCATTTAGCCGTTTTGACTAAATGCCCATTGTGGTGCACACCTCCAAGGTCCAATCAACCTGTTGATAATCTGCAATTCTTCTATCCACAATGGGCCATGGTGTACTGTCTACAGCTTGCATTCCAAATTTCTCAAGGCTGTAATGACATAATGTCTGCCTACAGGATTGCTCAAGGCTATGATGAAGGTTGCATAACATCTATGGGAGGAACCTAGTCAGATTCTTTTACTGTTCTTAAGAGGATGTAGAGAAGAATGACTGATGTCATGAAAAGAAAATGCCTTAATTCTCTCAATCAATTTGGAGAGCAAAAAAGATCATTGAAAGGTACATTTAAACTTCAGTAGTGAAATCACTGATGACCTGGGATATGGGTAAAAGTGACCAAAAAAATGGGACTCATTGACTTAAGGTAAAGTGCATGTGGAAATAGAGGCAAGGGCAGAGCAAAGGAACCATTGATAGAACATAAATGTTAGAGGTCACTATATGATTAAGGTTAATTGTCTTTAAAGGTATTTTTAATATATTACAATGGTAAGAGATCTCAGTCTTGGAGAAATTTCATGATTTTAGGAATGCAGTGAATAATTAGAACAAGATTATAGTGTAATGTTCACATGGTGTGTTTTCTTGTCAGTGTTTATTTATTGCATCTACACTATTATGTATCAGCTATGTGTACACAGTATCATTGTGGTTCTTTTCCTCCCTTATAAAACAAAAGTTGAAATTGCATGATCTCTGAGATCCATTTTGGCTCTGGGTAAAGACACTCGATGCACATAAAATCATTGCACCTTATGAGAGAACTGTGCATACCTATGCTACTAATTGGAGCTATGCTACTAATTTGCCCTTAGTCAAATTGAAATTTTGCTGGCTGTTTGATCACAGACAATGACAGTCCACTGAGGCCTTAATGAACAGCATGAGTTAAGAAAGGTTATCACCTAGATTTTCATATTCATCAGTTGGTGACATCCTCTTGCATTCACCAGAGGACAGGTCCAGTAATCACCCTCATCACAGTTTAATAAGGGACATCTATATTACTTCAAAAGCAACTTATATTCAAATACAACTTACATTCTAATATAATTTGGCTTTTTTCATTTGATATATGAAACCAAGAATACCTTGAAAAAGATCACAAGGATGTTTTTGTAGATTTAAAACCAAAACAAAATAACTGCAATGCAAAGAATACAGGCTACTGAATATAATTAATAAAGATCAAGCTAATTAGTACCAGGGTTGCAGTATTGATGATTTCTTCTGACTTCACTTGGCACCTGCTGACAAGTGGCTATAACCTTTTGCTTTTCTGGTGATCTTCTGAAAATCTGTAGATCAGATTGACCCATTTAGACACTCAAGAGAGGCTCCCTTTCTGCCCGGATCATGTTTATTTAACAAGATTTAACTGAATACAAGAGGTCCAACCCTTGATATGTGGAAACTAATGACTTCATGCTTAGCAGAAGTGATAAGGTAGAAGGGCATGAAAGCAACAATAGCAAACAGTATTTGAATTTTTATTGTCTATGGGTTTTAGTTTAGCCTCCCTAGTTTGGTTCTTTGTCAAAGACAATCTCACAGTTAACAGAATTGTGGTGACTTAACAAGGGAGCCCAAGTCTCTCTTTAGAACTGTGCCATTGAACCTATCCACTGTAGATATCTTCAGGTGGGTAAGAATAATGTTTCCTTAATTGCCTTCCAATTTCTATGAGGAATACATTCATTTAAAGTGGCTAATATTAGAAATGCCAAGAAACAAATGTGTTGAATGCCATATGGATTGGGAGTCCTCAAATGATCTTTGTCCTTGCCAGGCGCCGGTGGCTCACACCTGTAATCCTAGCTACTCAGGAGGCTGAGATCTGAGAATCGGGGTTCAAAGCCAGCCTGAGCTGGAAAGTCCGTGAGACCCTTATCGTCAATAAACCACTAGAAACAGTAAGTGGTGCTGTGGCTCAAGCGGTAGAGTGCTCTACTTGAGCTGAAGAACACCCAAGCCCAGAGGTCAAGTCCCACGACTGACCAGAAAAAAAAAAAAGATCTTTGTCTTTAACATTATATTGGTTTTAAAGAGAAACATAAGTCAAACCAGAGCAGAGAAGCTAGATGAAGAACACATTGTGACTATGAATCTGATTTGTTCTTTTCTGCATGAGGTTTCATCACTATCACTAGATTCCTGGCTCACAATGCCTGCAACCTCCTAACTACCCAGACATCTCTCTCTCTCTCTCTGTCTCTCTGTCTCTCTGTCTCACTGTCTGTCTCTCTGTCTCTCTGTCTGTCTGTCTGTCTGTCTGTCTGTCTCTCTCTCTCTCTCTCTCTCTGGTCTCTTTGTTGCTTCAATTCAAAATATAGGGTGTAAAAGGCTCATTTGATCTGATGATTGTGGTTCAAAGCCAGCCTGGACAGAAAAGTCCCTCTGAGTTTTGGATCTCTAGTTAACCAGAAGAATCCTAGAAGTGGTGTTGCAGCTCAAAGTGGTAGAATGCTAACCTTGACCAAAGCTCAGAAGCAGCACCTGGACATGAGTTCCTAGCAATGAGGAAAAAAAAAAACATCAAATGGGACAAGCTATCCAGCAATAAGCTCCTAGACACTTGGATCAAAGCTAATCCTGGCCATGAGGAATCACAGAGAAGAGTAACAGGGGATCCTGTCACATCCTAAATGAAGTCACTCTTTGCCCTTTTAAAACTAACCAGAGCTAGGATATAAGAAGAAAATAGTTAATCAACATGCCTATCTAATGTTTATACCTGTCTTTCTTCTAAATGGACAGAAATTATAGTGAGTCTTAGACACAGGACAGTTAATTTTGGCAGTTTCCTGGGTCTCCCATACATACTGTATAATCCAGGCATCTACCAATGACTCCCACTAGCTCCTTAACCGCTAAAATCCAGAACCAGCTGCACACTGCTTATTCTTAACAGGTCTACCATGCTCTTCCTTACCCAGTCACCAGATATTAATCAGTAAGAAGTAGTCAGGGGCCCAGAGCAGGAGACAGAAACTAGCCAAGTCATCCAATTTTTAATTTTCTGCCCTGAACCTTTCTTTCTGCCATTCATGTGGCCTCTAATAATATTTTTTTCTCATTCACCACCATGCAGTAGTTGCTGCTACCTTCTCACAGATTGGACAATATCCTCACCATTTACCTCTAATGTCAACACCCTTTGCCAGCAGGAAGTAGCTAGAGAGAGTCAGCACCCCTTTATAACAAGTCTCTGCCTGGCACTTGCATAACCTAAGCAACTAGCACACTTGTAGGCAATGGGAAGTTCCCTAGGCTTTGACATCACAACTGCATCTGTGGCCACTCCTCCTCCCTGCTCTCTCCATGCAATATCCCCAGTCTCTCCGTGTTTTTCTATACATCTACATCTCCTGTGGGCCTGCAGTTTGGATACTTCTAATAAACTTTTCTGCCTGAACTACTACTGAATTTTCCCATTAACCTTACAAGGAGATGCATCCTGCTGGAGCAGCCTCCATTGTGACAATGCACACCAAATTGGAAGGTAATTGGAGCTGGGCGCTGGTGGCTCACACCTGTAATCTTAGCAACTCAGGAGGCTAAGATCTGTGGACCATGGTTCAAAGCCCACCCAAGCAAGAAAGTCTGTGAGATTCTTATCTCCAATTTTAAAAACCCAGAAAATAAAAGCCAGAAGTGGTGTTGTGGCTCAAGTGGTAGAGTGCTCACCTTGAGTAAAAGAATCTCAGGGACAATGGCCCAGGCCAGAATTCAAGCCCCAGGACGGGCAAGAAAGAGAGAGAGTGAGTGAGAGAGACAGACAGACAGACAGATAGACAGAGACAGTGAGACAGAGAGAGACAGAGAGCGAGGGATGGAAGGGAGGGAAAGAGGAAGGGAGGTAAGGGAAGGAAAGAAAAGAAACTTAATTGGAAACTTGGGGAAGAAGTAGCTTATATAACCAGGTAATTTTGTGCAGGAGCCAAGGCAGGAAAAAAATGTGCTGTAAGTACAGCTTTAGTGGTCAGGTATTTTAAGTGTTGAGTGTGTATGACTGAGGGAAGTCCTAGACAAGGAGCAATGACAAAGTCCTGGTCCAGGGTTTTGTTCTCCTGTTAAGGAAGAATGAAACATTGGAGACTGAGGAAGCAATCCTGGGTGCAAGAAACTTCCAATAAGATGTTTAATATGAAGGGAGTCACAAGAAATCTTCAATATGGGTGCTTGAGTGCACAGAAACTAAATCACAGAGGCCTGCTGAAAATGAAGAAGAATTTGGACCATAGAGAAACCAAGAAAAGCATAGCAAAAAAAGCCCTGTAGACATTCCATCAATAGTCTGTAAGGAAAAATGTTGAGGCCTCGAGAGTATTCTAAATTGCCAATTTTCACTTCTTTTAATATATATATATATATATATATATATATATATAAAATTGTAAAGATACTATACAGAGGGGTTACAGTTACATGAGCAAGGTAATGAGTCCATTTCCTATGGAGCATTGTTATCCTCTCCTTTGCTTTCCTCTACCATCTCTTTCCTCCCCACCTCCCCAGCTCTTCCCTCCCCCCGACCTCCCTACAAAGTTGTAAAGTTCATTTTCAACATAGTGTCTTGTACATCTCATTGTTACAATGGGTCATCCTGTATCCTTATTTCAGCATTTTTTATTTCCCTTCTCCTCCCTAAATTAGAGAAATATACATACAAGATGCAGAACACGGAAATCAAATACAGTGACAACAGGGATTGTACCAAGGGGGAAGAACATACAAAGAAACAAAAAAAATAACATAGTACATTATAAGTAGCTCAATTTTTATGTGTGTTTTGAAAGTGTGCACATGTACTTGTTGCATGCATTTGTAAGTATCTTCAGAATGTTCTGTTATTAATACATGAAAGTTATTTTTTTGGGGGGGGTCCGGTCATGGGGCCTGAACTCTGGGCCTGGGCGCTGTTCCTCAGCTCTTCAGCTCAAGGCTAGCGCTCTACCACTTGAACCACAGCGCCACTTCCAGCTTTTTTCTTTTTGCTTATGTGGTTCTGAGGAATTGAACCCAGGGCCTCAGGCATGCCAGGCAAGTGCTCTATCACTGAGCCACCTTCCCAGCCCAATGAAAGTTATTTTTAAAGGGATTATTTTATCTCAATCAGATTTAACCAAAGTACAGGCATTCAGGAAATAACTCTAGCTTAAACGAAAGAAAAACCATTTTTAAATCAAGGCAAGAAAATCTCAAAATCTGTTTATTAACAATATATCAATCTTTAAAAAAATGTGTTCAATTGTTACTACATAGAAAAGGATTTCAGAATACTTTTCTTCCTGAATACAAAATATTTTATTTAAAAACAACAAAAGCTAAATTGAAAGGTTTTAAAAGTTGCTTCAAAGCACAATTTTTTTTTGGTTAGGCAAATTCTATACAGAGTTTATTCTTCAATATCCTCCAGCATTTAGCCATTAACATAATTAGGTAACACAGCTCCCTCATGTTTTACCATTTCTTCATTTTATTTTATTTTATTTATATTTTATTATGAAAATACCGTACAGAGGGGTTACAATTACATGGACAAGATAATGAGTACATTTCATATCAAGCATTGTAGCCTCCTCCTTTGTTTCCCATTCCCATCCCTTCCCAGCCTCCCCCGGCTCCCCCACCCAATCCCCACCCCCCACCAAAGTTGTAAAGTTTGTTTTCAACATGACAACTTGTACTTCTCATTGTTGCAACGGGTCCACCTGTATCCTTATTTAAACGACTTGTCAAAACACAATTTTTAAAGGAGGAAAAATTAGCAAGCAGGAAAAATATGGAAAGTTGTGAGGAATTAACAGGCTCATCTAGACTGTTCCTTTGAGCTGGAGATGGGAGAGAAAACATGAAACAAGAATGATACAATCCCTCAGATGACTATCTAAACCCAGCCAAATTCTTAATGGGATGACAAATTCTATCTGTTATATCTTCCAGAAAAGATCAGACTGGACTAAGAAACCCCTTTGAAAGTTGATGAAATCTTTTATGGATAGTTCTTAAGAAATTGAATAGATTGGAATTACCTGACTGTGATCAGTAGTCACAACAACTAACTAATGGTCATCTCAAACCTGGTGTTGATTTCTTTTAAATAAGTCCTAATTTGGAGCGAGTGAGGTTTGGTCAATAACAAAGGGAAAAAAAGAGCTTATCATTAAAGCCTGGAAAGGTACCTGAAAGATTATGTGCTGGGTCTCTCCTCTGATAATCAGGTTTTGGGTTCAAACCTCACCTTGAGTTTCCAGCTCATCCTCACCACCTGGAACTAATGTTCTAATAAAATCCAAGGAGGAAGATAAACACAACATCACCTGGGGAGGGCTCTTTATCAAGTCCTGCTCGGAGACCGCTATTTGGTGGAATAAGGTTGAAGGCGATATTGTTATCTGAGGTAAAGTTGCCTAGACTTCCTATCAGAAGAAACAGTGGACATTATTCTTACACCTGGACCAGAATGACTCTCTTAATCTGTAAACACTTCTAGAGAGGTAGCCCCAGTTCCTGTAAATTATATGCAAGATAGACAGTTTTATCAAATTAGACATAAACATCGCTCAGTCTACAATGCCCAGGAGACAGTTTGCTTTTCAGGTGTCACCTTATAGGGACCTATATCTTCAGTGGGGAAATTCCAAAAATACTGCTCACTACTGTACTTAAGGTAAATATCCCTGGCTCTGAGGTCTTTACATATTGTAGAATTACGTGGTATTGACACTTCCGTTTCAGGAGTTTAACTCCAGGTAGAGTCAAAAGTCAAGTTGTGAGTCAATTCACTTCAATGCATCATCCTATGTACTGAAAAGAGAGTCCCAGAGTTGCCTCAGATTACTCTACTAAGGTAACAACAGCGGAAGAAAAGGGTTTGAGACAGACAATAGAAATTGAGACTGGATATGGGGAACTAATGCTTATGTGGAATAGATTAAATATTTGTAGATTAAATACTTGTGACTATTATTCTCATACAGCCTGGATGCTAGAGGTTCAAGTAGCCCCATTACTGTCAATAATGAACCTCAGACACCAGGGCCTTGGAATGTATGATAGACACAGCCTTGGAAAACTTATCTTCCAAGAACCTGTCATTGCTATCCCTACAATTAAGCATTAAAATGAAATTTCCCTAAAACTGTGCAATATCTTTATCTTGACACCACCTCTACCTCTTGACCCTCTAGATGAGGAGAACAATTAGCATTTTTGAGAAATTTTCCTGACTGTAGTGACATCCAATGATATTTTTCCCTTGGGGCTTAAATTCGGGGCCTGAGCACTGTCTCTGAACTTTTGTTGCTCAAGCCTAGTGCTCTTCCACTTGAGCCACAGTTCCACTTCTGCCTTTTTAGTGGTTAATTGGAGAAGAGTCTTATAGACTTTATCCTGCTTGGGCTGGCTTTAAACCTCACCCCTCAAGTCTCGTCCTCTGTAGTAAGCTAGAATTACAGATGTGAGCCACCAGTTCCAGGATGACCTGATCTTTTTTTTAATATTAGTAAGTTTGTTTGTTTGTTTTTTGTGAAAATACCATTCAGAGGAGTTACAATTACATGAGCAAGGTAATGAGTACATTTCTTATCAAGCATTGTTCCTCCTCCTTTGTTTCCCCTTCCCATCCCTGCCCTCCCATCTCCCTCCTCTCCTCATGCCAAAGTTTTAAAGTTCCAACCAGATGCCCCTCGGTAGATGAATGGATCAGGAAAATGTGGTATATATACACAATGGAATTCTATGCCTCCATCAGAAAGAATGACAGTGGCCCATTTGTTAGGAAATGGAGACTTGGAAAAAATTATATTATGTAAAGTAAGCCAGGCCCAGAGAAACATAGGTCCCATGGTTTCCCTTATTTGCAATAACTAGTATATGTCTGAGACAAGCAGAAATGGTCAGACAAGTTGATGTTAGACAAAATGAACCCCAAGATAAGGACTTAAATGGTTTTTCTTTCTTGCTATTGTTTCTAACATATTTATAAGATGATTTCTTTGTTGCTTTGTATGTCCCTCCACCATGGTATAACCCCTGTTTTCACTATATTTGATGTTGGTATAATTTGTGGAGGGGAAGGAAAAAACAAAATTTTTAAATAGGGATACAGGTGCACCCATTGCAACAATGAGATGTATAAGACCTTATGTCAAAAATAAGCTCATCTTTTAAGGAGATAGTCAATACCTAACAATAGTTAGCCAGGGAAAATTAGTAAAAAAAAAAAAAAAAGAAAGAAAGAAAGAAAAAAGAAAGAAAGAAAGTGGTATTGATGGCCATTTTTGGGACTTCATTGCGAAACTGAATTGAAACCTGTGCTTTAGTTAATGGGCCATCCCATTCACTCTGGCATTTCATCAGCCTGATGAGGCCCAGGTAAGGAGAGGCCACATTCCATGCAGGTCCATAAACCTTCATAGGTTTTTAATCTATTCTATTCTGGTAGTCTGCTATAAAATATGTAGATACATTAATCACATTATAATCATAGATTTGTTAATTACACCAGAGTCATCAAGGGAATGGCAGAATGAGATGCCATTAGCAGGATGGCACAGGAAGATTATCTCAAGATCTGTATATATTAGCCGAAAATGGGAGGAGTCTTTAATGATTGAGTGAATGCTATAAAAAGGACTTACAAGGACTGACCACTCTGGCAAATGAATTGACTAAAAACCTAGATCACAAATGGAACAGATGACCCATTGACTATCTTGGGGGAACAACAGCTTGGAAAATGGAAAGGAATGATAGTATCTATATTTACCTGTTTAGTAATTATTTTCAAAGTAATGACTTCCTGGTTTCTGTGTTCTTTGTATAACAGATCTTGTTCAAAGACTGATTTAAACTGATCTCAACAAACTCATTTTTTTCTTATTAAAATAGTATCTTATTGGATATTGCTAAGTGAGGTCATTTGGGAAATGCTGACTAGTTTTGAAAGATAGAAAATAAACTTGAGGGAAATTACAGAAGTTAAAACCTTTTCTGTCAAAGTGGTTGCTTGATGTAAGTAATGCCAATTTAAATAAGCCACATCCTGTTATTAGAGTTGTTTCTCTATATTCAATTTTGGTACCCTGGGTATTGTAGATACATTTATCTGAACTAGAGAAGCAAAGAGGAACAACAAAATGGTGAGACAAAGGACAAAGAGGGAACCTATGCAATAGTAATACTCACAAGACTATTTTGGAAATGATCTGTATAACTTGGGGGAGGAGGGAAAGAGGAAGAAAAATGAGGGAGGGGGTAACAAGTTAGACAAGAAATGTAATCACTACCTTATTTATGTAACTGTAATCCCCCTGTACATCACAACAAAACTTAAAAGAACAAAAATTCTTTGGGCCTGGCTTACTTCACTTAATTTTTTCCAAGTCTTTCCATTTCCTAACAACGTGGGCAATGTCATTCTTTCTGATGAAGGCATAGAATTCCATTGTGTATATTTACCACATTTTCTTGATCCATTCATCTACTGAGGGGTATCTGGATTGGTTCCATATCTTAGCTATGGTAAATAATGCTATTATAAACATAGTTATGCTGGTTGCTTTAGTATGGTCTTGTTTGTGATCATTTGGTAAATGCCCAAAAGTGGGATTGCTGGGTCATAGGGGAGCTCTATGTGTAGTCTTTTGAGGAACCTCCATACTCTTTCCAAAGTGGTTGAACAAGTTTACACTCCCACCAACAATGCAGTAGTAGGGTTCCCTTCTGTCCACATCCCCTCCAGCATCTGTTGTTTTTAGAGTTCTTGATTTTTGCCATTCTAACTGGAGTGAAATGGTAACTCAATGTTGTTTTGATTTGCATTTCTTTTATGGCTAGAGAGGTTGAACATTTCTTCACGTGTCTATTGGCCATCCTTCTTTCCTCTTCAGAGTAGTTTCTCTTTAAGTCTTTAGCCCACTTATTTATTGGGCAGTTGTTTCTTTGAGGATTTGTTGGTTGTTTTTCTAGGAGTTGGAGGGAAGGCTCAAGTGATAGCTAAATGTTTTTCTAAGAAGTTTGGGACAGGTGTCTTGGTTTTGCTTGATTTAGATAAACATTTAACCTCTTTCTAACTAGCCAATTGTGCAAAATTGTGAACCTAAGTTGACTAAACAGAATAAAGAACAATTACTCCTTAGGATTATACTTGGGTAACTGCCCACCCCACAGTGCTTGCTTTCTTGGTTCAGACAGTATAGCATACCCTGTTACAAGAAGTAAACTTGGCTTGCCAAGCTCTTCTGAAGTTGGTTTCCTTGGTCCTATGCAACACCCCCAATATCCCATAAGGTTTCCAATAGGACTTCCTACTCTCAGTTGGCTTTTTCATTCAAAGCTGGCACTCTGACTTGAGCCACACCTTCAGTTTTGACTTCTAACTGATTAACTGGAAATAAGATTCTCACTGTCTTTTCTACCCAACCTTGCTTGCTATTACAATCCTCCTGAGTAGCTAGGATTCAGGATTATATTGCCTCACTCAATGACCTACCTTAAAGACCAGTAATTTTTAAGCTATGCCCAAGCTATGAGGAAGGCCTTCTAATGCTAGTCCTCATTCTCAACTAGTGTGAAAAATACACTCTCCCAAAGGTAGAAAAAATGTAATGTGTGAATATGGTCAGAGGCAGAGATTTTAATTGCTATCATTTGGACATACATCATAAATTAACTGTTGCTAGCATTGAATCTTGATTGACAAGCTTGAGATCACAAAGGCCCAACAGATGTGAAGAAAAGGAAGTCTTCTATGCAAAGTACCCTTAGAGCAGCACCTTCATGAGAAATGCACCCACTTTAGCCTGTTGCTGTTCCCATATTTGGAATTCATCTCAGATTCAATGGGAAAATATAGCATCTTACCCAATTTTCCTTTTTTATGAAGTCATTTTAGTCCAGCAAATTTATTAAAAATCAACTAGAGCAAAGGGAATAATGGAGACAAGACCATATAGGAAACATTTAAAGCTCCATTTTTATCATTAATAATTTTAATAAAAAGAAAATTAAACCATATCAAAATACTCTATTTTAATAGTTCTTTTGGTCCATTGTCATTCATGTGAAATACTTGAATAGAGTTTAAATTGTTTGGACTTTGTTCTCTTGTCAAACTTCTTATTAGATGCTCAACTGATTGAGTCTCCTAATAAATGAAAAATTAAAGTATCATAGATAAGCCCTGCAGAGTTAAGAATTCAGTCTGCCTCTTCTTTCTTTCTTTCTTTCTTTCTTTCTTCCCCTTTCCTTCCCTTCCCTCTCTCCCTCCCTCTCTCCCTCACTCCCTCCCAGGCTCCCTCCCTCCTTCCCTCTCTCTCTCTCTTTCTTTTTTTCTTTCTTTCTCTCTTTCTTTCTTTCTGTCTTTCTTTCTTTTTTTCATTTTATTTTATTTTTTTGTGAACATATTGTACAGAGGGGTTACAATTACATGGGCAAGATAATGCTTACATTTCTTATCAAGCATTGCATCCTCCTCCTTTGTTTACCCTTCACATCCCTTCCCAGCCTCCCCGCCACCCCCCCACCCAATCCTCCCGTACCCCCTTCC
>NW_012267268.1:11155979-11175283 GCF_000151885.1 Dipodomys ordii
TCCTGAGGTCTGTTCTTATGCCAATACCAAGCTGTTTTGATTACTATGGCTTTATAGTAGAGTTTGAAATTTGGTATTGATATTCCTCTAGCAGTGTTCTTTACGTTGAGGAGCATTTTTGCTATTCGGGGTCTTTCTTTCTTTCGTTTTTTCTTTCTTTCTTTCTTCCTTCCTTTCTTTCTTTCTTTCTTCATTTCTTCCTTTCTTCTCCCTCTTCCTTTTTTCTGTCTCTGTCTTTCCTTCTTTCTTTTATTTTCATCTTGTGCCAGTACTGAAGCTTTAACTCAGGGCTTCATGATCTCCTTTGGTTTTTTTTTTTTTTTTCACGCATTATACCACTTGAAGGACATATCCACTCCTGGCATTTTGCCAGTTAATTGGTGATAAGGGTATCACTTTTGTGATCAGGCTGGCTTTGAACCATGATCCTTAGATCATAGCCTTCTGAGTAGCTGGATTAGAGGCATCAGCTACCAGCACCTGGCTTTATAGATGGCCCTTCTGTAATTTGCACTTAAAATACTCAAGTTTGATGTATTCTTTTTTTTTCCGGTCGTGGGGCTTGAACTCTGGGCTTGGAAGCTATCCCTCTGCTCTTCAGCTCAAGGGGAGTGCTCTACCGCTTGAGCCACAGTGGCAATTCTGGTTTTCCAGTGGTTTATTGGAGATAAGTGTCTCACGAACTTTCCTGCCCAGGCTGGCTTCGAACCGAGATCCTCAGGTCTCAGCCTCCCGCGTAGCTAGGAATACAGGTGTGAGCCACCAGCACCTGGCTCAAGTTAGATGTATTCTTAAACCCTGTGTTCCACAGGGCACAAGATATACACTATCAAGAAAAAAACAAAAGCAAAAACTAGAACAGAGACAGAATGGGGGTTCAGGTGGTAAATATCTTGTATGATAAATTCACAATCAAAGCACAGTTATTTGGAAGAAAATTGAATATTGAACTTTGGGGGGGGGTTGTGTAGGGTGTGTTTTGTTCTGTTTTTGTTTTTTTGTTCCAGGCCTGGGCCATGAACTCAGGGCCTGGGCATTCTGTCTCTGTGCTTCTGTTGCTCAAGGCTAGCACTTTACCTGTTGAGCCATAACACACTTGTGGCTTTTTGTGCTTATGTGGTACTAAGGAATGGAACCCAAGGCTTCATGCATGTTAGGCAAGCATTCTACCACTAAGCCAATATTCCCAGCCATGAACTTGGTTTTGTATTTGTATAACTGTTAAATAGCATGTTATGGAGTCTTTAAAACAGAGTGAGAACATGTTAATGAGGAGATAGGAAAATTATATTATTTTTAACAAATATCCATAGGGCCAGACTCAGAAATGAGAACCAGGAAGCAAACTGAAAAAAGAAGTTAAGATTCCCCCTAACGTAGTGTTCTTTTCTATGTAAAAGTGTGCTCTCCTTTGGACTGATAAGCATCTGCGAGTGTAATGAATGGTGGAGATACAAGGATGAGAAGGTCATCTGAGGAAAGGAAGCCCTGCAACTCCCCTGGTATCCTTGTGTTTCAGGTAGGCCCAGAGACATCCATATTTTAGAATAATTCATAGCACTTAGCCACACTGAGCGATGGTCTCATGGTGAGTGGCTGCTAGATAACCTGAACTAGACTATACCACAGCTCGAAGAATAAAGACACCATTATGACACAATAAAGCTGCCACTTTGTAAGAGCCTATTTCCTGAAAGTATAGCAATAAATGTTTCCCATTTATCTCATTTCTATGTTTTAACCCTCTCATACTAAATAAGTCTTTACCTAAACTTTCACTATAGGAGACTCATTTTTGTGAGTTATCCTGAAATGATTTCCGTGAATAAATCCCAGGACTTATCATTTTTCATGGAAACTGTATATAAGTAACATAACTGTGTAAATAACATAAATAATAATTGTACTTTTGCCATTGTAACATAATCAATATAGCTATATAACTCTTCATCATAATCTTCATCGTCTCTTCTTCCTCCTCTCCTCCTCTTTTTCTTGCATATTCTTGTCTTGTTTTGATACTGGGTTTTGAACTCTGGTCTTCACACTTGACAGACAGGTATTCTACCACTTTGGCTTTATCCCTCCCTCACTCTTTTTGCTTTACTGACTTTTCAGGTAGCCCTCCCAAATCGCCATCCTCACCACCATTAAGGCCTGGACTAAGATCCTCACATCCACTCCTACATAGCAGAGGATGGCAAGTGTGCATCATCTTTGTGCATTATTTACTAATTGAGATGGAGTCCCACAAACTTTTCCTATGGTTGCCCTTGAATCACTATTCTCCATAATAAGTAGAGTATAGCCATGAGCCACTGAGCCTGTCCAACTCTTTATATATATTAAAAACATCTACAATACCACAATGCCAGGCCATCTCTGATCCCACACAGTGTGATACTCAGCAATGGGATCTATGATCACCAGCCTAGAATCCACAGTAAACAGTCTTTCTATAGTCTACTCTGTGAAGTTCTAGGAAATTCAGCACTATGTTAGTGTCTCCTCTGCTCCACAGTAAACAAATGTTGGTTAGCTCTTAGGTCTCTTCTAGTGTCAAAATTCTCAAGTGCATACCTCTGAATTTTGGAGGACATGTAATGTTTCTAAAGATTACAAGCATAGCTGGGTGCTGGTGGCTCATGCCTGTAATCCTAGCTACTCAGGAGGCTGAGATTTGAGGATCATGGTTAAAAGCCAGCGCAGGCAGGAAAGTCCGTGAGACTCTTATCTCCAATAAACCACCTGAAAACTGGAAGTGGTGCTGTGGCTGAAGAGGTAGAGTACTCGCCTTGAGCTGAAGAGCACAGGGACAACACCCAAGCCCAGAGTTCAAGCCCCATGATGGAAATAAATAAATAAAACATTAAAGCCTATACTGGCCTTTACCAGATAAAACTGAATCATCTTCCCACAAACCAATTTTCTTAAAAAAAAATAAAGTCTCATTACAAATAGGGACATTATTGGGGTTATTTTAAAGTAGATCAACCAGTATGTTTTTCATCTCAAACTACTATTACTGTATTTTCATGTTTGGCTTTCTTATTCCTAAATCATGGCTCTGTTTTGGGAAGAAAAACCTCTTAAAATGATACTATATACAACTTCATTGCTATATTGCTCTGAATCAATGGATAGCTTTTCAGCAGATCCTTTATGTAATAATAAATTATCCTTTCAGAACAGAAATAGGTGTTCAGGTTGGGCACCTGATCTCTGGTCAGTTCTCTAGCCTACTGCCTGAGGCGTGATTCCAACATCAGGTCAACTGAAGTACTTATCACTTGAAAGAAAATGAAATGCCCAATATGCTTGAAAAGGAATATCCGATATATAGTTATTTTTTACCTCATAACATTCTTTCTGTTACCATTTGGTGAATTTAAGTCAGAAAAGACATAGTTAATTCTGCCACTGCACGGAATAGTTTATGAGAAAATTTAGAGAAGTTAAACAATCTCAGTTTTGTCATAGGAATGTTCATTAAAAAAGGAATGTGGCCGAAACAGAGACAATGTAATAGAACTTTGCTACAGAAGGCCACACTTTAGCCAATCTTGCCAAGTTGGTTGTCTTCTTTATTACAGAGCTTGGCCTTCGGTTAAATAGTGAGAGCTGGACAGCTTTCTGATAGGTGGATCTTCTTTTTGTTCCCTATGAAGTTATGACATAGAAGATTTATTGTCCTATCATTTTGTTACCTAATTCTTTTATACTTTTTTACTTTTTTGTTTGTTTGTTTTGTTGTGTTGTGTTTTGGGGGGGTCCAGTCATGGGCCTGAACTCTGGGCCTGAACTCTGGGCCTGGGCACTGTCCCTCAGCTCTTTACCTATAGGATAGTGCGCTACCAGTTGAGCCACAGTGCCACTTCTGGCTTTTTTTTTCCTGCTTATGTGGTGCTGAGGAATTGAACCCAGGGCCTCATGCATGCAAGGCAATTGCTCTACCACTGAGCCACCTTCCCAGCCCTATACTTCTTTACTTTTTAAAATTCATTTCTTTCTGCCATTTAACAATGAAATTCATGTATACAATGCATCTTGATCTGTGTCATCCCTTGAACATCTTCACCCCCTGGCCAACACTCCTCTTCCTTATTTTTCTTAGTTTTGTGGTATATACAGACAATGATTTCTTGACTGGATTCTAGTTCCCTTTCCACCTTTATTAATCTACCCCTCTCCCTTGATCCCACCTCTCCTCCTTCCTTTTGCAACTAACCATTTCCTGGTACTTACTTCCTTGTTGGTCTTTGACTTACTTATTTATTTGTTTATTTTTGTAGCTTCATATCCTAAATATGTTGTCAGGCAGGTTTGGATGTATCAGCTATTCTGCCATCTGCAAATTGTATAAGCAACAATTCCCTTCCAGCTTTCCTACTAAATTGTATCACTTTCAGGTACAAACACGCTCTACTTGTAAAATGTTTCAATTTGAATTAAAATGTTCAATCCTCTGTTATCCATTGTTGTTAATTGAAATTGCCACTGTTTCCCATTGTTACTACCCTTCAAGTCACAAGACTAACTGCTATCCATTATAAAATTCTGTCAGAGAATGCTTTGCCTGAGTCAACCTAACCAAATCCATCACTTACAATAACTAATATGCAGATTAAAACATGACAAATCATCTTGTTACCTTGCTATTAATCCTAGCAAATTTATTAATTCATATAATTTATTAATCTTTCTAAAGACTTATTTTGTTAATATAAAAGTAGAGAAGACACTCTGAAGCACTGTTACTGGAAGAAAAATATCAACAATCCTTTTTAGAAGATTGGTAATATACATCAAAATAAAATTGGAATCCTGGACTGGGAAGGTGGCCCAGTGGTACAGTGCTTGCCTCCAATGCATGAAGCCCTGGGTTCAATGCCTCAGCACCACATGAACAGAAAAAACCAGAAGTGGCTCTGTGGCTCACTTGGTAGAGAGCTAGCCTTGAGCTGAAGAGCTGAGGGACAGGACTCAGGCTCAGAGTTCAGGCCCCATGACCGACCGAAAAAAAAAAAGTTGGATTGCTTTTGACTTAGTAAAATTTTACTATTTTGGATTTATCTTTTAGATAATTTGAAAACATATCAGAAGTATTCACACATATAAATACACATAAATATAGATATATAAATATATAATTGCCTCATAATATATTTCCTTTTCTTTTTCTTTTTCTTATTCTTTCTTTTTTTTTTGGTACCAGGGTTTGATTTCAAGTTCTCATGCTTGCTCAGATTGTTTGCTTGACTGGCATTATCACATGAGCCATACCAATGGACTAGCTTCTTGCTGGTTATTTTGGACATGGAGTACCATTAATGGATGGTTGATAAATTGAGTTGCATTATTTAGAGTAAATATTATGCAACTATCTTTATGATAATGATACACAAATATACTTATCATCTTCTTAAATAGCTACTATTGCATTTAAACTTAAATAGAGTAAGGAAAAGCAAGGCAGGAATTCACACAAGAGCAAGTCTATGTTGTCTTTGGCTGTAGTTTGCATATTTATGTTTTTTCATGTGAAAATACTAATTTAATCTTATTAAAAATGCAGATCTCATTAAATAAACCCAGATCTCATTAAAATGAAAGCAAAATTAATATTGAGAACTGTGCCTTCCTTTATGATACTGTAATTTGAAAAATTATTTTAATCTTAGCCTTAGTTCAGTCTTTTTATAATAGTTCCCCAGAACCTATAAGGTATTTGCTCATCACTGGTCTGACAAATCCTTCATTGTCCTCCAGCTAACTGTCTTCCAGGATCCAGGGCAACCCTGGGCTGTTTTCCTTTCTCCTTCTCAAACCCCTTCAGCTACTTCACAGAACAGGAAGTTACAATCTGCATTTCCCAGATTCCTTTGCACCCTGCTTTTGTTGTTTAGTGGAGTTTGTTATTTCAGTGATGTTATATGTGTAAGGACTTCCTACTTTCCTGTTGTAGTATCTCCAACATCTAGTTTCCTTTCTTCTAATGTGTCCAGCAGGCAGCACTGATGGCGATTGCAGTTTCTGATGTTAACCTTTTTAATTCCAAGACTGCATCTCTGGTGGTTTGCTATTAGGTTC
This sequence comes from Dipodomys ordii, assembly GCF_000151885.1. Lineage (NCBI taxonomy): Eukaryota > Metazoa > Chordata > Mammalia > Rodentia > Heteromyidae > Dipodomys > Dipodomys ordii. The sequence continues at coordinate 11,162,070 of NW_012267268.1, forward strand.
AGAAGTTTGACTGACAGATTCATGCTGGTAATTATGTTCCTGGGTCAACTCTAGTATTTTGAAAATCATTCCCAGAGGGTTTGCTGCCTGCAAAAGCAAGATTGATCTCATAAACATAATACTCAATAAAAATACCTAAAATTAAAAGAGAATATCTTATAATCATTCCAATTTAGACTAATTTAAGCAGCAAAACTACCATAAGCTAATTAAAGTAAGGACAGTGAATATTTAGCTTGGGTAAATATGGCTGGTATGTCATGAAGGAGACTACTCAAGGTTCTATTGATGTTCTATTATTTTAGTCTGAGAGGATATATGATTGTTTGTTCATTTGTTCAAGACATAGTCCCTCTAGATAGCTCAGATTGACCTCAAAGTCATAATCTTGATCCTCCTGCCTCAGCTTCCTTAGTAGTGGGATTATAGGTAAAAATTACCATATAAGCCAGTTTTAGCTAATTAAATTCAATGAAAATCCAGGTAAACTATAAAAGTGACACAAACAAAACATTTTCTGTGTATACTTTGATTTGTATTGTGGGTGGAATTACTATATTGAATGCTCAGTAAATGTGAATGTGATTGTAGTATGTTAGTAGAAGTAAACACACCCAGTAAAATGTAATCATGCTAAATTGAGTTGGGCTCTAAATCTAATAATGTACAATTTAGGAGAAGAGATTGGGACACAGAGACACATAGGGGAGATGACAGAACCAGAAAATGAATTATTAGAGCTGCTTGAAACTACCAGCAGCTAGAACACACAAGAAGGGCTCCTTACCTGGACCCAGCAAAGGGAGATTTCCCTGCCAACACTTTAGACATCTTCTTGCAGGAAACGAAGAAGGTAAATTTCCATAGTCTCTCTCTTTCTGTGGATAACTTCTCTATTCTTTTTGTAATTAAGTTTTTTATTATGAAAATATAGAACTAGGGATTACAGTTACATGAGCAAAGTAATAAGTACATTTCTTATCCAGCATTGTTGCCTCCTCCTTTGTTTTTCCCCTACCATCCCTTCCCTCCTACCTTGTCAGCTACCCCCACCTCCACAACCCCACCCAAATTGTAAAGTTAGTTTTTCCACATAGAGTCTTGTGCATCTCATTGCTGCAATGGGTCAACTTCTCTATTCTTGTACAAGAGAAATGAAGTGTTTCCTTTTTGGAAAGCAAAGTCTCATTCTTTGTAATCTACCTGGGATGAATTCTGTTACCTTCTTTAAATCTCTTTTAGAAAAATCAACTCTTCCTGCTATCAATATCTTACATTTTTTAGATAAGTGAGAAAGTTTTACTTCTATTTTAACCCCATTCCTTTCTCAATTTTTAAAAATCAGATTATATTGTTATTTTTTTCCGTATGATTTTGTTTTTAACTTAGAGGAGAAGAATAGACTATTCTATGCCCTCTTTCTGGTCTCTCTTTTGCTCCTTTTTTGCTCTAAGATTCTGTCTTTTGTCCCTATCTACACCTCTTATTCATTTAAGAATTTTAATTGTCTTTCATTATTTTAAGAATCTTTAAGGGTAGTCTGCTTAAAAGTTCTTCTAGTTTTTTCTCATATGAAAAGAGAATGGCTACTTCATCTTTGTTTACCTAGATAAAAAAAATTTCTATCTTTCATCACTTAAAATAATATTTTGCTAACTACTCCTGTCTTCTATGGTTTTAGCTGAGAAATTTACTTTCATTTGAATTGCCTTCTTTTTTGTCATGTCATTCATTCATTACTAAGCTCAAGTATCATTTTTCTTTCAAATAGTGAGTTTGTTTGATTCTTGGCCAATTGGGTGATTAATATTTTCACCCTTATATACTAGATGCTTTGTTTGTTGTTTTATAAAACTCTATATGTTATTTGTTTATCCTTAATGTGACATAACTGACACGTAAGAATTTTATATACTTACACTTACACCATATAATATTTCAATTTATATAGCTCTGGAGAAAAATTACCAAAACTAAGTTCATAAACAGTTCTACCATCTAGAAGCAACTTAGGGTGCATGGCTGGTAAAAGAGCTATCTAGTTACCATGACAGTCTTCATCTGCTTTGACAGGCTGAAATTCTAGTGGCCATTTAAGTTTTGGAGCCTTTGAAGTATTGCTTTAGGCCAATTGCTTATCCAATGCCTTGGAAGCTCCCACTGTACCTTCTGTGATGTCTGAAGGAGCAGAGGGAATTTTCTAGGCCTAGCCATGTGCCTATATTGGAAAAGTATGAAATAAGATGATAAGGTTTCCCTAGAGGAGTACTTTCTTAATCTCTTCAGTGTTTCTGGGTGAAGCAGGAGAATAGTGTAGTTCCTATGGCTCCTCCATGGCGTTTCCTAAATGAACCACGTGCTGTAGCTTGGGCCATCCTAAGAGTTTCAGTTCTTTGTCTCACCTGTAAAATTGAGAACCTCTGGCTGCTTATTATTGACAATGATTCAGTCACTTCCCCTTTGCCAATGCTATTTGGCTCATCCTGCATTATAAGAGACAGCAATTCGGTTAGATTTTATTAGAAAGTTGGATGGTACCAAAGAATGAGTAAGGCTGATTTTGGGTTATCATTACTGCTGACTCTAGGCATAAAAAATACCCTGTCTAGAGCCTCCTTTTGGTGGTGAGGATATAAGACCTATTGCTTATATGAAATTGCTTCAGTCCTAGGATCCCAATTCATTTCCCTTTTTTTCCCCATGGGTTAGAGTTTCCCTTTGTCTCTTGCATTATTTATACAGCTGATAGTGCTGAGCAGGAAAGCACAGGGAGAAATGAGCTAATGTCATTTTTCCTTTTATAGACTGTATATCATTACTGGCTTGAGTAATTGAAATTAATACAATGTAATATTGTATACACACATACACAATATATATATAGATAGATAGATGCTTATGTTTACTGCCTTTAATAGTTCAAATTCGTTTTATCTCTCTTCTGCTGTCAAATATTCAGAACTGAGAAAATTATCTTTACTTCAGTATTGTACCAGTAATGGGAATATTTTTTTTCACATATAATGTTAGAGTCAATTATTTAATAGAATTACCATTAACCTTATCACTGTTTTAATTATGCTGAAGTATAAATATCTTTAATTGTTAATCTATGTTACTAAGATTTTAAGCAGTGACAGAGCACGATTGTGTTTTATATATTTTATTGCTTGTTTCTGACATTAAACCCAATCGTTAGCAAATATATCTAGGACTAGAACTAGTGGCCATTCCCAAGATAATGATATTACAATTCAAGGTGAGTATGGATGAACTCCTTCTGTGAATCTCATTCATAGACTCTGTTTATCCTTCAAGGCTAACTACAAGCCCTTATTATGACCTTATTTCTCTTTTTCTTGTCCTTTGATGAGAGCTAAAAGGAAAATTACAAGCAAACACAAACTTAATAGCATAACAGAATGTTTCCTCATTTTTGAACAGGTTTTTAAAACAATATTCATCCTCTAGACACTTACTGAATAACTTCAAACTAGATAGCAGAACACTAAATGTGCCTGTGTTGAATATTTCTCTATCATTCCTGTGGCTCTACTTCTCTGGGTACCAGTTACTCATCTGGTAATAGGGCACCCTAAGGTGCACAAATTAATGTGAAGATTAAGAGATCTAGTATGTGTACGGTGTGTAATAAAACCTAGATAAGAGTAAATAATACAAGTGTATTACTATTATATATGTGAGAAGAAACTCCTTGCAATCTCATCAGTCTTTATACATATATTTAAAAAGGAACACACTAACACTCATGCACACTATAAGAAAAAAATTGACAGATATATTTCAGGCTAAATTTGGAATGTGAGTATGCTGGGGAGTCAGGAAAGTGCATATACATATGCAAAGCAGACAGAATGGTTTACACTGTGCAAATATTTATTGGCAGTTTGCTAGCTTCCATAGAGAGGGTTACAGAATACACAGAACTGTCATTTCAAATAGGTATATAAAAAATAATAGTGTCTTGATGTTGACACTAAAGATTGCTTCCCCACAGAAGGAAGACTCACTCCAACCCTTAGAAGGGAAATTCAAGAGTAAAATCTCCATCCATCTTTGTAAATCACCTCCAAGATAGACTAAGCCTTGGTACTTTGAGGATTCCCTCCATAGGTGCTATTTCCTGTGGCCATCTGGAATAAGTAATGACACTATGCTACCCCAAGATTGTTGGCATTCAAGAGCCAGTGAAGCAATCAGTATCAAATCAGCTGGAGAGAGCAGTGATTGAATTAACATGTCATGGATTTAATATTCTCTCTCTCTGTCTCTCTGTCTCTGTCTCTGTCTCTTTCTCTGTCTCTGTCTCTCTCTCTCTCTCTCTCTCTCTCTCTCTCTCTCACACACACACACACACACAGATTCATTGCTGAAGCCCTAAACCCACATGTTAGAGTATTAAAAGGGGAAGCCTTTGAGAGGCAGTTAGATCATGGGAAAGAATTCCTGATGGATGAGATTAGCACCCTTATAGAAGGGACTCCAGAGAACACTCTGGATCTCTTCCTGCCATGTGAGACACTATAAGAATACAGCAATTGATAGACACAAAGAACCTGGACCAGAACCTACCTATACTGGCACATTAATCTTGATCTTCTTTTTTAGATCAGTCAATCTATTATCCTTAGATAAAGAAACCTGGATTGACTACAACATCTTCCAACCCCACCCCTTTGGTAGCTGGATAATCAAAGCAGCACTTAGTTCAGTGAGCTGAAGATGTTACTGTCTTGAGGAATGGAAGAGCTAGGAAGGTCTGCCTTGAATCTTAAGTCAGTGCCTGAGTATATTCTATGTGAGCAAGAAATGAATGTTGACCATGTCACACTACTGACAAGTCCTAAGAATTTTAAAGCAGCTTAGTGTTTACCATCAAAACGTTAACCCCTTGTTCTAATTATCTCTTAGGGGAACAACAACAATATACTATATTATATAGCAAAAAATTTGTGAAGACATAATTAAAAAATTGTTTAGTTTACCAAGGAACCTCAAATCACACATTATTAAAAAAAAGTAGTACTCTAGTTTGAAATCAAGGATCCCCCAACCCCATTATTCTGTTTTAGTTCATTTTTCAGAGAGGATATTGTTTCAACTCTGCCCATACTATGTGTGATCCTCCTACTTTCACCTCTCTAATCACTGGAGTTACAGGCATGCACCAACAGCCCCAGTTAAAAACTAAAATAATAATAACAAGCAATAGCCTCTTCTTTTAAAACTCATTATCCTTGAGATGTGACAAAACCTTTTTGATCTTTTCTCATTTACTACAACTTCCTATAATATACTTGTTGCATTCTAATATAACAATTTTACATATTGTATTTATTTTATGAGGGAAAGTGGAGATTTAGCACATAAATAAGACTATTTTAACTTTACCTCCAATCCAAACCAAATTATTATAGCACCATTTCTTAGGAATTCTATGTTCAATGTTTTCATTAAGTAGTAGATGCTGAAGTTAGATTATAATTTAAGTGATAAATGAAACTCAATGGCTTCAAGTAGTGAGGACTTACAATTTTGGTTATGGTACCTATGCAACATGGAAGAATGAAAGGTGGAGTACTGACTTCTTACAGTCATTCAGGCCCTATACTGTAATATCTAGAACAGTGACTTACTCTAATTCTAGAGCAGGGAAAAGTAACTGGAAATTATACAAGGATTTTTACTACTTCCTCCTGAAATTAGTGCATCATGTTACTTCTGTGTGCAATATTTTTGGACTGAACTGAATATGATGTATCTTCTAATGGCAAAGGCCTAGAGAGGGCGATTACTACATACACACACACACACACACACACACACACACACACACATATACACACATATGTATATATATACACATATGTATATATATATATATACACATATGTATATATATACAAGAAGGACAGAAGGCATGAATTTTATGTTTTAGAAAGTGTTTGGAAAATCTTCATCTTAGTATATTGACCATATTAACTATTGCTCACCACTGAGAATGAATCCTGCCTTGATATCTCTCTCTTACACAATTTTTCACTTTTACTTGGAGTTGTTAATAGGCCCTATATATCTTCCTTTGTCTGTGTTCTGTGTCTTTATGCCTTTCCTTTGCTAATGAGTACGAAGAACTCTAGAGCCCCTTTCAACAGTCAGGTGATGTTAAATGTTACTGTATAAGATTCTCCATCCACTGTGCTGTTCCTCTCTGTGTTGGTTGCTTTTATTCTACTCTGAAGCATCCTGACACTTCCTTTGGCCCTGACCTTAGAAATATCTTTTCTTCTCTAGGTTCCAATTATTACAGTACATCTCTCTCTCTCTGTCTCTGTCTGTCTGTCTGTCTGTCTCTCTCTCTCTCTCTCTCTCTCTTGGATTTCTCCCTTGATGAAGTAGATTTATCCATCTGCTGATCTCAAAATTCTTTTCTGACAACTCATGTTTGATTGATGATGGTTGTATATAGAATTATAGTAAATTATTTCCTCTGAGAATTTGGAGTCTCAGTCCTCTGGCTTGCCGCTTGGGCATTAAGGGATATGATGGCATTTGGAACCCTGTCCCAATTTTCTGTTTTACTGTGAATGCTTAACCTGTATGGAAACATATGACTCATTTTCTTATGTTCTATATTCTGAAATTGTATTTATGCTGAAATATTTGAAAAAAATAAGTGCTGTATTTCTAGAAAGTAGTTGTTATTTTTAAATACTATTAATCAATTTCCTTTTCTTCTCTTAATTAATTTTCCTTCTCATAATTGTTAACCTCATTACTTTCCCTTTAATTTTCTTTGAATTTTTAAAGTTGTAGAATGTATTGCCTTGAATAATACACACATTTTTTGTCTCTTTTTGAATTTTTTGTATACATGCTGGTACTGATTCTTGAGCACAGAGCTGGGGCAGTGTTCCTTAGCTTAGCATGCAAGACTTGTTCTCTACCACTTGAGAAGCTCTACTTACAGCTTTTTGTTGGTTAATTGGTATTAAGAGTCTCATGAATTTCCCTGCCATGGGTGGCTTTGAACCCTGATCCTTAGATCTCAGCCTCTTGAGTAGCTCTGTGACAAGCATGATCCACTTGTACCTGGCCTGAATTTTCATTTTTGTAGTTGATTTTGATTCTAACTTATAGGTGATTTATTCAGTGTTATATCCTAAGTGTTCATTATTTAAGGCAGAATCTCACTTGGTCTTCCAGGCTGTTCTTAATCCTCTATGTAGTTGCCCAGGATTGCCTTGGACTTGAGATCCTTCTGTCCCTGCCTCCCACATGCCATGAGAATCATTGTTTACCACTATACTCATTCACTTTCCTTTAACATCTTTGCTATCCTACTTTAATAAGAAAGACTGTATTGTATTATGACCCTTTTCTTTAATCATATATTGTCTTTTTCAATTGTGAAAGATTACAAACTACCCATAGATTCTCTGATAGTCTTCTTTTGAAGAAAAAAAGGTTAATCTTTCCCTTTCCTGGAGGGGTCTTAGAATATTTTGAATAATACAACATGGTAGGAATCACACTAGCCAGTCTCTAAATTCAGATCCTAAGAGACTGGACTTCTCACATTTTGTTCTGTGGAACATTTATTTTTTGGCATACTGGCATCAAATAAGAAGTTTAATATCTGAGATTGAAGAAAACACACACACACACACACACACACACACACACACACACACAAAGTTACATAAAGAGAGACCCTATAAACTCCTGTTTTTAGCCTTCAGAGGCCACCAGAACCAGTCACCATCTGACAAACACGAGGGAGTGGTTTCAAATCAAGTTTGTACATCCAAGCACTGGAACAACAAGAGCCCCGTGACATTTGACAGTGTGTTATGTAGTTGACTACAGACACAAATGTAATGGATTCTTCTACTGACCATATGCTGGCTCATTAGGAACTTTTAGTTTTTGGATCTACACATGTGTTTCTTTCCTCCGACTTCTGTTTTTGTTGTTTTTTTCGATTTGGTTGTTTGCCATGTAGAAATCTCCCTCATATGTTTCACATTCTTAATTAACAGGAAGATTCTAGAATCAGACAAGAATCTCTATGGAATAGTAGGGCTTGCTTATGAGGGGTTTCCTGTAAGAGTGAGAAGAGTGTGCAGCTCCTCTATGACTCTCTGGGGCTCTGAATTCACATCTTTCTTGGGCAAGGCTCCCTTCAGAATACACTTTTGTTCTCTAATGAGAAGAGACCTGGGTTTCTAACTGTTCTTAATCCATACTTCTAATTATTCCCCTGTTTTCAGCCTGACTCTTAAGTATACCTTCCTGATTGCTTAGTATGTGATTCCTATAGTAGGCTTTGGAAATCTCCAAGTCTTATGCTTACCTGTAGCATTGTGCTTTGCTAAACTAACATCTCTCTCTTATGTTTTCTAAAATAAAATGAGGAACACTTACATAACTTACCATGTATCTTATTCTCAAGGTCTATGTAATTGATATACTTTTTGGGTTTATTTGCTAGATTTTCAGTGGATTTTTAAAGGGAATGGAGACCAATATAAGTCAGGAAATCCTCTATGGACATTCATAGAAAAGAATATAATATACATATATATATATAAAACTATATGTTCAGATATATAACTATATATAAACATATATATATAGTTTTACACACACACACACACACACACACACATATATATATATATATATAAACATTTTCCATAGTGAAGAACATTTGATTTACAGACAATACAGTCATAAGAACCTCAAAATCATTTAGTACATGGCAGGACAGACAGACATGCTCCTCCTTTGCTTCTTATTGACTGCCATGCCTGTCTTCTTTATGTTGGTAATGTTGTATGGCCTTCAAATGCTAAAATATCCAAATGGTTCTTAGGAGAAAAATGGCTCTCCACCACTGAACTATTCATTTCTTAAAATAATTGAGAGATTCTGAGCAAAGATAAGTAAGTGTAGAATGAGGATGACAGATATAAAATGCATCTATATGCCAGTTAAAAATATGGAACTTCCTTACCGATACTATTTTACTTTTTAATAAATATAATACAGAGTACCATTTGCTTTTTGGAAAATGACTTCAATAACATATTACTAAGATATATACATCTTGTATGTGGTGAAACATTTATCATTTCAACGGGTATACTATCATTCGAGTGCATTTCCCACACTACTATTTTTTAATCTATTCTCCTATTATAGTTTCTTTCCATGTTGTCATGTACTGTTGTGAGGAAAATTTTATTTATTTCTCATATATAAAAGTTTCTCTTGGTTTTACACTAATGTGCAGATTACTGAATGCATATATTTAGCTAATTAAATAATCTTTACCAAAAGAAAAATGATTGAACTATAATAGAAGGGATGAACCTGTTATACATCTATGGAAGTATCACAGTAAAAGTTGGTGATACTATTGCTTATGCTAATAAAAATGGAGAGGACAGATGGATGAGAATAGATAGAAAGTGAATAACAAATACAAATAAACTTATGGTTGAGTAACACCTCAATGTTTTCTACTAATGTGGGCAAGAAAAATTTTATATCATTGTCTTACTTTACAAGAAGACTAACACTGTAAACATGATCACCAATTAAAAAATAATAAAATACCAGTGGCTCACACCTGTAATCCTATCTAATAGCAAGCTGAAATCCGAGTATCATGGTTTGAAACCAGCCCAATATAAAAAAGTCCATGCAATTCTCATCTCCAATTAACCATCAAAAAGCCGGAAGTAGAGATGTAGTTCAAGTGATAGAACATCAGCCTTGAGTAAAAAAGCTAAGGAAGAGCACCGACATCCTAAATTCAAGCCCCAGAACTAGCATCAACCAGAAAAAAATCCCCATACAGAAAATTAAAAAATAGACATAAAAACTGTTTTATGTGATAGTTCTTGTTGAAAGACAAAATTGTTCTTGTAAAGCAGTTAAGGCTAGCATGTCTGCACAGCACATTCTATCAAATGGAGAATTATGAGAATTATGGGAAAATTGTGAGAATTATAACATTTCAGGAGATAACCAAGAAATGTTGCTAGTTTAGTGAATTATTTATAACACCTTGGTTTGACTGAAAAATAAGCAGATTCATTTTATTACTAAATTAAATAGCATTTATTAGTATTAATTTGCATTAAATGTTGTTAATAATGTAAGTATATTAGATCTCTATTTCTCGCCACTATGGTTAGTATTAGTCATATTTTTCACGTGTTAAGGAAGCCTAATAGTCTGAAAGTATGAAAAAGTATCGACCAGTTTATTTTACCAAATGTTTAACACAAAATAGAGTTGAATTCTCACTTCTTCAAAAGTCAGCTGGAATCCCTTTTGTGCACACATTCATTACATAAAATCCAACACAACTGTTTCAGAGACAGTTTGTAAAACTGAAACTCAGATGTCCTCACTTTTGGCCTTGCTTTGGATGGCAACAGACTGAGTGAGACTGAAGAAGCACCTGTATCCATCCTCTGTAGGAGAAATTGCATATTCAATTCTGAATTTCTTCTGACTCTGTTCCAAAACTGAGGTACAATAACATTTTCCACCAAGAGGATAATATTAAAAGTATTTAAGCCTCTTCAATGAACCATTATAGAAGGATTTACTTGTAATATATTCTCATGTTTTATACTATATATGGGGTGAAAAATAACAGGCCATTATGGAGGATAAAATGATCCTGGACCAGCCAAACAATAAGGAATATGTACTAAATATATTCCTTTAGTAAATATTATCTGTCATGCCATGATTTCTTGTTAGCATTGATAGATATAATAGATGATAAGAACAATTTAGAAGTCTCTGCCACTTCACACTTGTTCTGAAAGTACTAAACGGAAGTCATGAATGGAACAATATACTTACTCAAAGGTGGTTAGCATCTCTTTCAACCCCATTATGTACTAGGAATGTATTTTGTTGCTTAGCAATAATGGTGAAGGCTTTGAATAAAATAAAGAAATATCCTTGAGTAAGTAAAGGTTATTGTTTAGGCTATTGGTTAGTCTAGACTGGAGTAGTCAATAAATCCTCCCATTGCTTTTTTCTCTTTAAAACTTTCAGTCACAAGATAGATTTTTACGGCAGGTCTAAACACCTCCTTATGAAGGGAAAATCTAGTTTGCATTGGCCTTCTCTGCCATTGTGAAAGAAACTTTATGTCAAATGTAAGGGATGTTGATCTCTCAACCCTATCTCTTCTATACTTTGGATCTGAAATGTCCCACAAAGGCCTAGGCATTAAAGGATCACTCTCTAGCCTGGTGCTACTGGAAGGTAGAGTAACCTGTGAGAAGTGGAACCTGTGAAAGGGAGACAGAAAAGTAAGAGTGCTGTCCTCATAGGAGATACTAAGAAGCTGATTTCTGTTTCTCTTTCACTTCCAAACAGAGGTAGGGAAAGGGAATGCTACTCCATGATTTTCCCTCCATGATGTACTGCCTCACCACAGGCCCAAAAGCAATCCACTAGCTATGGACTGATGCCTTCAGAACTAGAAGACCTTTTGAGTTAATTTCTTCAAAAGTTTTTGGTTTGTTTTGTGTCAAGTTTTCCAGTAATGGGATGCTGATTCACATAGACACTGTGTGGAACATTAGACAAGTGATTTATCTCTATGGGATTTAAATGACACCTCTGAGAAGTAGAAAAATAACCACTTATTTTTTTAATCCTAATACAGAGTGCTCATTAAAGACATTTTGTATTTCCGTAGTAAGGTATCAGTTTTACATCTGCTGGCCTTCTGAACATTTTTGAAAACTTCCAAGAAATTTAGTCTGGCCCAGGATTGATTTTGATATTTTTATTTATATGTTATACTTTTTAAAATATCCTGAGTCACAAATAATATGCATGCCATGACAATTTTTTGTGCCATCCTGAGAATTGAACTCAGGGCATGAGCACTATATTTGACCTTTATTTTCAGCTAATTAATTAATTCATTTTTATTCTTATTATGAAGGTGATGTACAGAAGGTTTACAGTTGCAAAAGTCAGGAAGGAGTACATTTCTTTTTGAACAGTGTCACACCTTCCCTCACTTTTTTCCAATTCCCCTAAAACCACCTCCCCACAAGTTGTATAGTTCATTTTCAATATAGTATCTAGTATCACTGCTGCATTTGTTCACCCTTTGTGAACATTTCTGTGTTCCCCATTACTCTCCCCCAAACAGAGAAACTTACATACAAAAGTTAGAGAAAACAAAAAAAAAGCAAAGGAGTAAAAGGTAAACAAGAAACAAAATAACAAAAGTGCTCTTGTTTCCATTTCTTGGAATTCATTTCAATAAATATCATTTTATGAGCTCATATGCACATAGCTATTGAGCTTTTGTGATCCTCTCCTAAGAATAGCCTCCTTTGGTCTCACTGTGTGAACATCTATTGTCCTGCAAAATTTCTCATGCCCAAGTCTTTTAGCATCCATTGTGTTTACTTGTAGATTCGTGGGCACATTCTAATTATTACAAATGAGGGAAATCATGCAAACTACATTTATTTGGGTCTGGGTTACTTTGCTCAATATAATTCAAAGTGTTTCTGTTTCTTTTGAATGGTGCAATATCATTATTTCTAATAGAAACATAGAATTCCATTGTGTATATATACCACATTTTCTTAATCCATTCATCCACTGAGAAGCATCTGCATTGATCCCATACCTTGGCTATAGTAAACAATGTTGCAATGAACATGGTTGTGCTGATAGCTCTAGTGTGGCCTTGTTTGTGTTTTATTGGGTAAATGCCCAGGAGTGGAATTACTTGGTCATAGTGAAGCTCTGTGTTTATAGTTTTTGAGGAATGTCTCTACTACTCTTCAGAGTGCTTTAAAAAGTTTACATTCCCACCAACAGTATAGTAGTGTTCCCTTTAGTCACAACCCTGCCATCATCTGTTATTATTTGTTTTCTTAATAATGGCCATTCAAACTGATGTGAGGTGGAATATCAATGTTGTTTTAATTTGCATATCTTTTTTTTTCTACTTCTTTTTTTTAATTTTATTTGTGAAAATACTGTACAGAGGGGTTACAATTGCATGGGCAGGATAATGTGTACATTTCTTACCAAGCATCACATAGAACTCCCCTACGACCCAGCAATCCCACTTTTGGGCATTTACCCAAATGCTTACAAACAAGACCACACTAAAGCTACCA
>NW_012267268.1:11178133-11199309 GCF_000151885.1 Dipodomys ordii
CCAGCTTTTTTATTTTTGCTTATGTGGTGCTGAGGAATCGAACCCAGGGCCTCATGCATGCAAGGCAAGCGCTCTACCACTGAGCCACCTTCCCAGCCTCTTTCTCTAAATATTTGTGTACAAGTCTTAGTGTGAATGTTTTGTTTCTTCTGTTTGAAGGAACAATCTTAAATAGAATGACTAAGTAGGTCTTTGCTCAATGTAGTTGTAAAATTTTATGTCCCATAGCCACATAGAAGTGTCTAATTCCTCAACATGTTTGACAATGCTTGTGACTTTCCAGTGTTAAGTATTCCAATACATGTATAGTAGCATCTCAATGGCATTGCTTTTTGTGATGAATAGGTGTGCATTCAGGATTCGCCCAAAAGATGTATGACTACTAACAGGGCATTCTTGAGAAGAAGATCCTACTGAAGAATGAGCCACTAAGCTGAAAATTTAAGGAAACAGTTGTCTTCATGTGCCAGATCCACTCCTTTCTGAACTTAAGACCTTACTTTGGGCATCCTGTTTTCCCCTTTGCTTCTATTCTCCCTACTTCTGATGTCTAAGAATTTCTTCTAGTCTTTGCAGTGGTTATAGGTATTATTCATTGGCTTGTTTGAGTACCTGGCTCTTAGTCTTTCTAGTTCTATCAAATGGTTCCTGCCCAGTTCCAAGGACTTTCTACAGACATGCACCCATTATTCCTCTGCTTTATACTTCCTAAAGGACACTGACATTCTCCAGATTACCCTTTCTGGACATCACTTCTTTTTTTTTTTTTGGTCGGTCGTGGGGTTTGAACTCTGGGCCTGGGCGCTGTCCCTCAGCTCTTCAACTCAAAGCGAGCGCTTTACCACTTGAGCTACAGTGCCACTTCTGGTTTTCTGATGGTTTTTTTGGAGATAGGAGTCTCACGGTCTCTCCTGCCCAGGCTGGCTTTGAACCATGATCCTCAGATCTCAGCCTTCTGAGTAGCTAGGATTACAGGTGTGAGCCACCAGCGCCCAGCTGGGCATCACTTTTTTATTGCTAGTCTTCCTAGAAATTCCAGATGGTACAATGAGTTCTTTATTACCTTAACCATGGACTGGTCTAGAAACTCTTCAAAGGCAGTAATCTGGGCAATCATAAGGATCACATAATTTATCAATGAGTGCTATCTTTTATTATCCAATGTCTTAAAGACATTGTTTCATATATTTTACTCAATCTTTGTCAGTATTTACTTATACAGTAGAGCTAATAAGGTTCCTGCTACTCCACCTCAGCTAGAGGCAAAGCATCCTATAAGTGATGTTCCAAAGGAAATGCTTAGTTTTATATATTTCTACACAACTTCATTGTTTTAGATAGTGCTGATGATTTTTAGAGGGAATCTTTCACTGACTAGTTGCAATGCATTTATCTTCCTTGTGAGTTAAAATCAAAATATGTGCTGGCCAAAGCCTGAGAACTAACTGAGGCATTGCTAAAGTAATCATCCTATATTAGAATTTGATGTTATTGCATGTTCCAGTATAAAGAATGTATTCTGTTTTGTTGTTGTTTTTTGGTCATGTGGCTTGAATTCAAGGCCTGGGCACTAGCACTCTACCACTTTGCTGAGTAAGAATGGGTTCCTGAGTCTTTTCATTAAGAATGGGTTCCTGAGTCTTTTCATTCATCATGAAAGAAAATTCTGCCAGTACTGATAGTTTTCCTGTCTATAGTGCAATCCTACTGGTGCACAAGGAAACTGGAGGATTTGCCAGACTTATTTGCCCTTATTATCTTTCCCCTGAAATGCAAACATAAAACTTTTTTGCTTGTAGAAGTTGTTTACACCAAGCACAACATCACCATCATCTTGGGCTCATGTGCAAATTCTAGTGCAATTTTTCCCAGGGCCACCCAGTATCATCTCACCACACTGACCACAGATCCTAAAGTGATGATAAACACCATACAACAGCATCTAAATTGCTCCTGTAAAGTGTGACAGATTGTTGGATGTGCCCAATGAGTTCAAGGTCTAGAACAGCCAAAGCAGATGATGGTGATCATCAGAGACTAGGCCAAGAAGCAGCACTTGCCTGGCCCCCAGAAAAGCAAACAACGGTCTGTGAACTCACTTGCCAAGAGAAAAAGACTCAGCATAGGCAAAGACAGTTCAAGAGAGATCATGTTTAAGGGATTCTCTCTCAGGGAGGTAGAGTACACTACCACGAGAGTCTGGAGAGTATGGCTATGGGAGGCAGGAAATAAGTGGGTCAACACAATGGCTCAGCATGGGAGCAGACACAAAACATAGACTGTGTGAATGGAGCAATAATCTTGTGTCCAGACTACAGGGGTTTGTGGATTCTGCTTTAATTACCCCTGGCTGAGTAGTAGGTGGAACTATTTGCAATAAACATGAAGTTTCTTACTTCCCTGTGCATCATATAATAGCTGTAATAAAGGCCTAACAATCATAATCGTTATTGTCTACCTTATACTATTTGTGAATTTGATACCTGTGCTTCCTCTTTCTTCTCCTAGTTTTAGTTCCTATATTGTACCACACAACTTTTCTCTTCTTTCTCTCATGTACCCTTATCTCTTTTCCTATTCCATCATTACAAGCAGCCTTTATCTCCTTTCCTATTCCACCACCACAAACAGACTGGTGTTCTACCACTTGAACCACAACTCTACTTTCAGCTTCTTCGGTTGACTGAAGATAAAATTCTTTCCTGCCCAGGCTGGAAACTAGCTTTGAACTAAGATCTGAGGAACTCAACCTTCTGAGCAGGAAGGATTAGAGGTATAAGCACATGATCAACAATATGTTTTTGTCTATGTCAGTAGGCATGATCATACCTTGTAAAATAGTGTTACTTTATGATTACTTTAAATTGAACTCAATGGTATAGACTGTAAGAACTCTTCTGCATTTTTTTCCTTTTCACCAGTGTATTCTTAGATGTTTCAATGCACGTAATTGAGATGACTGCCTCTGAATTCTACGTGATAGGCTGAAATATTCCCTGTAACTACCACTTGTTAATTATCCCGTCTCCAGGTTGCTTTCAACTCTCCACAGGCACAAACAATGTTTTAATAAATGCTTTTATTCAAGCTGTAGTATAGTCTTCCTGCACATAATGTGGATTTATATTCAGAAATGAAATTTTGGGGCCATAGGTTATAAGCATAATTAACAAAAAAGTGTTCTAGAATGCCGTACTCAATTTCTCTCCCGCTAGCATCGAGTAAATATTCTCAGTGTCCCCACTGTCATGGAACCTGTCCCTACTGCTCTTTCTAATTTTCACCCATCTAATTACAGCAATATGCCATCATATTGTCTTAGTGTAGTTTTCTCTCATTACTACTGAATTAAAAGCTGAGGAAGACAAATAGGAAGGATGGAAGGAAAAAAGGAGGAAACCAAAAAGGAGGGATTGGGAGAGGATAGGAAGAAGGTAAAAAGGAAAATGTAAAAAGAAAACTCATGTTTATTATTTATTTGCATTTTTCCTATTTGAATTACTATTCAAATATCTTTCCTATCTTTCCTAAAACTAGGTTATTTAGATTTTTTATAAGCGGTGAGAAGTTAATTACATATTGCAGTCCTTATTTTAGCAGTATTAATTATTATTCAGCACTGATAAGGAATGGTTGGGGGGCAGCTATTCACTAAATCACATTCTGAAATATTTTATTTTTATTTATTTATTTTTTTTGTTTGTTTGTCATGGGGCTTGAACTCTGGGCCAGGGCGCTGTCCCTCAGCTCTTTAGCTTAAGGCCAGCGCTCTATCGCTTGAGCTACAGAGCCACTTCCGGTTTTCTGGTGGTTTATTGAGATAGGAGTCTCAAGGTCTCTCCTGCCCGGGCTGGCTTTGAACCGCAATCCTCAGATCTCAGCCTCCTGAGTAGCTAGGATTACAGGCGTGAGCCACCAGCGCCCGGCTCACATTCTGAAATATATGCTTGCACAGGGACCATTTGAACTGCCTTCTGGCCTGCTGTGTTCCTCCCAGCAGGTCTTTGTTGTTTTGAGGTTTGTTTCTTCCTTCTGTTTATGCAATTATTCAAAGGTCTGTGCAAGTAAGGACCAGTGGTCTGACATTGTTGGAAGAGACTTAGGTCTATATGTCCTTCACTTTCTAATTGCAGTTACTGGAAATGACCAAGAAGATATTACAGCTGGAAACATTTTTCCCTACTCTCTCACTTTTTTGTTTGAGGTAAAGATAAATCAACATTTTTTTCTTTTCCATGGACAATTATTACCACGTGGAGAGAGAACTTACTTTAAGGAACAACCCTGTATCCTTAGGCTCATTAGGACTGATCAGAACAGGCCATGTCTTGCCTCTGAGCCTATGTGTTAGGAAAGATACACTGTTACAGACTTCTAGCCTCAGTAGGTGACACTATAGATATATTACCAACCTGTTTTAAAGGAATGAATGAATATATAATTTTTGTCTTTTAACTATATTTTTGGTTCCAGTACCAGGAACTGAACACAGCTTGCTCAGCTTTCTTGCTCACAGTTTTTGCTCAACCACTTGAGCCATAAGTCCAGTCTCCCATTTGGCTGATTCACTGAAGAGGTAGTCTCCCAGACTTTTCTGACTGAGCTAGCTTTGAACCTCAATCCTCCCAGTGTCAGACCCTTAGATAGCTACCAATGCTTGGTAGCTATTGATTGAAATTGATTAAAGTGTGAGCTCGATTCATATACTTATGACTTAGGAATCATCATGAACAAAAGTAATCTTTATTTATTTTCAATTGTGAAAATATTGTACAGAGGGGTTACAATTACATGAGCAAGATAATGAGTACATTTCTTATCAAGCATTGTAGCCTCCTCCTTTGTTTCCCCTTCCCATCCCTTCCCATCCTCCCCCCCACCCCCACCCAACCCTCCTTCCACCCCAAAAGTAATCATTGCAGCCAGTAAGATACACCTCAGTTAAACCAGAGGCAAGAGAAAGTCAGAGACTGTTGTTTGTTTTAAATATCAGGATCTTTTCGATGAAGGTCTCTACTGTGCAAAGTAAGCACAGTAGTAACTTAACTAATTAAAGATTCATCACAAGGAAAAGAATTAAATGGTGTAATAATAACAATAATACTATTTACTATTCCCTGTAGTTTATCTACAGATATAAAGTAGGAACAAATTGATTGTGTACTGTAAAAATGATAAAACATAGCAAGTGTAAAATTACCTCCGGTAGTACTTTCTTCCTTTAAACTCACTGAATGATCTTGGAGGCACAAGACTTATGGTAGTTACTAAAACACATCCATCTTGAGATACCAACTGCCCCTTAGCAGTATTGAACACAGAAGAAACAGTGACTCTCAACTTACACAAAGGGAAGTGAGAATTTTCCTTGACTCAAGCACACTTTGACCCAGCTCTCTTCAAGGCTTGAGAAATGCTTTAGATACCTTCCCAAAAGATTAAAGAAGATGAACTTGATCTATTTTAATGACTTCCAGTAGGATGTGAAATTGTCATATTGTCCATCTTGGATACTATGTCTCTCATCACAAAAGAGAATAAAATAACCCTCTACAATAGTAGGGCTGAGTTATATAGCTCCGCATATTGCTTTCTTCATTATCAAAAGATGCTAGAGAAAAAGATTTCCATTTAACTAGAATGAATTCTTTCAGGGAAATGGTCTCTAGAAGAAGAGATCGGTGGGACATTTAACATCTCCTCTAGACAACATAGTTGGTGATCTACCTAGTTCAATGACATAACTTTGATTACTTGGTCACTTTTTTAATTTTTCTAGAACTGATGTAGAGCTAGTGAGTGGAAGCTGCAGGAGTAAAGGCTGATTGGGTGTTAGGAAAGGCTAACTTATGAACATAATTATCTGTCAATAAAATCTGCACCCTGTGAATAATTGATCAATGGACTCAAGTTTGGCAAATTTAGTCAAACAATGTAACTCCAAGCAGATTACCATGCTAACCCAAGTTTTAAATTTACCTCTCTATTATAATTCAGTGTCTACTTTTCCCCAAGTGCAGGGAAACTAGGAGCCAAAATTAAGTGAAAGTCAGACTATGCTTGAGTAATCTGAGGCCCTACCTCCTGTTCTTTGATAATGCAATGCATAATTGTCCTGAAGTACGATTCCTGGACAAGCCAGAACCTTCACATTAATGTATACCTTGCATCCTGGGATTTCTTCTGTTCTTCAATTTACATATTCTTTTGTTTTGAATCCTATCATAATCAGACACAAGCACTTCCTCCTTCATTTCCTAGAAGATGTCAAATCCTAATCAGGACCTTTTTGGTATATTAACTTTATGAAAAGTCCCAAGGATAAAAAGAGAGCTTGCTACCTCACACTATTCTGTCATGCCACTGACTACATATTCTCTTCCCACACATCTACACATCTCAGTATCTTAGTGCTACTATCCCTATTCTGTCCCAGTCTCTACCGAGGGCTAAACCTGCCAACTTTCTTTAGCCTCCTCTTGATCTGTGGAAGAAAAAGTCTTCTTTAATCATTCATGCAAAATTGTCTCTAAGTCTAGGGCTAGAGTTTCAATAATTTTGGGTTAGGGAACAGACAAAATGAAATGGATTTACTGTTTCATGATAATAATTCTGGCTTCAGTTTTGCTAAATGTATTAGCAGGAATGTGACAAGAGCCAGGAGTATGAATGAAGATCCTTTCAGTGGTACAAAAATAAAGCCTGCACAAAAATTTTCAGTCTTCAAATACCTGCCAAACATTTTCCTGAAAGTTTGTTTCTTCTCTGTCTTGTATCTCCAAGGGGTTGAAATGTAGCTCAGTAGAGGTTAATGCACTGAGAGCCACCACCTCAGCCTGACCTTGAAAGAACAGAAATTGGAAAGCAATTGAAATCTGTCAAAGAAGTTGTTGCTAGGGAAAAGTCAAGAATATGGAAACAAGGTTAGATCTGTGTAGAAGCTAGTAAACAAGACAAGAGATGAAATGGAGAAATGATACAAGGTGATGCAATAAAGGACAGAGTGGATAAGGCAGGAGGTGAGGGTGAGCTGGTGGCAGGAGAGCAATTAACATAATCATCACAGCTGCAATCACTGGTGATTTGGATAGTCTTGGTACCCTAACATTCTCCAGATATGGGAAACTCCCAGCAATTGAGGCAATTACGACAATCTCTTGGTAATAAAGGAACACATGGAGTTTGGAGAAGGAACCCAAAATGGAGCCTTTGTGAGGGAAATAAGTTATTCTAGGTAGTCTATATCTAATGATTAACCATCTAGCAAGAAAAGGTAAAACAAAAAAAAAGAAATTTCTCCAATTTTGGAATAGAGACTTGAAGTTTAAATTTGATCTCTATCAAGTTGTAACATGAAGAATTTATAAAAGACAAAAATGTAGTCATTATTTATATGAAATTTCAGGTATCAGGGATTAAGCGAGGATTCTGAAAACGTTCAGAAAAATAGACAATATAATCTGTTTCCTGCATAACAACCCAAATGAGACTAGAAGTAAATTTCTCCCAGTCCTGAATGAGACAGGTAGAAAAGGTGTTCAAAGTGATACAGTTTTTTTTTCCTATGCTAACAGAGACCAGCTAAAAATCAATCATGGAGGGGAAAACAAAAACAAAAGCAAAAAATCTAGACATAAAATATTCAGACATATAATTTGTGGAAGAGAAGGAAAAAAACAAATTGTTTAAAGAGGGATACAGGTAGATCCATTGCAACAATGAGATGTACAAGTCGTTATGTCAAAAAACAAACTTTACAACTTTGGCTGGGGAGGAAGGGAGGGAGATGGGAAGGGATGGAAAGGGAAACAAAGGAGGAGGCAACAATGCTTGATACGAAATGTACTCATTACCTTGCCCATGTAATTGTAACCCCTCTGTACAGTATTTTCACATAAAAAATAATAAATAAATAAAATATTCAGGCACTGTTAGTTGCTTTCTAAAAATCATCAGTTAAGAAATGAAATTAAACAGCTTGGTGCAGGAAGTTCATGCTCATAATCCCAGCTTCTCAGGAGGATCTTGGAAAACTAGCCAATGCAGAAATGTCCACTAGACTCCATCTCCAAAACAACCAGACAAAACCTGGGCTGGAAAGTAGGCCTAAATGAAGAGAGTACCAAACAAGCATGCAATCTGTGCAATATCAGGCCCTGAGTTCACATTCTAGTATAGCAAACAGCAACAACAAAAGTAAAGACGTATTAGCTTGATAGGAAATGTACTCATTACCTTGCTCATGTAACTGTAAACCCTCTGTACAGTATTTTTACATGAAAAAAACATATTTAAAAAGTTAAAATTAAAATAAGATAATATTTTGACAAGATTGTAACTTTCAGAATAAATGTTTATTCAGGCACTGACCAGAGGCTCATACTTGTAATTCTTGTTACTCAGAAGGCTAAGATTTTAAGGGTGAGATTTGAAACTACCTTGGAAATAAAAATTCTCAAGACTTTATCTCCAACTTACCAGCAAAATGTTGGATTGAAGGCATGGCTCAAGGGGTAGTATATGCCACCTGAGCAAGAGTGCAAAGCCATGAGTTTAAGCCCCAATAACTGAACAGGAGAGAAAGAGAGAGAGAGAGAGAGAGAGAGAGGAGAGAGGGAGGGAGAGAGAGAGATAGGGAGGGAGAGGGAGAGGGGGAGAGAGAGAGAGACAGAGACAGAGAGACTGAGAGACAGAGAGAGACAGAGATAGAAGAGAGAATAAATCTTTACCTAAAAGCATGGGAGATTTAATTATACTATTGAACAGAATGTGGTCTTTTACCCTCTCTTTAGCTGTCTTGGCAATAGTTAAGGCAAAAGAGAGATGATATCTATTAAAAACACGAGAGAGATCTGCATAAAATTGATATTTTCAGTGTATAGACTCTGAAATCAAGGAATGTTGTTGAATATATAGACAATTGAGGTTACAACACATCATTTAAATTATATATTTCATTAAAGAAATCTTAAAACAATAATATAACTTGTAAAACTTTGGAGAAAATAAAGGAAAATAAAAACGCTAATTTTTTGGTAATATTGCAGACCATTAATTTGTAGTCTGCAAACTTTGTAAGTCTAAATAAGGAAGTAAAGATATCTCGAATATATGTGTCAGTCTTGGGACTTATTCAGAGCCTTGGTGTTGCCTCTGAACATTTTATGCTCAAAGCTAGAACTCTAGAACTCGACCACTTGGGCCACAGCTCTACTCTCAGCTTTTTGGTAGTTAATTAGAGCTAAGAATCTCACAGACTTTCTTGAGGAAGCTGGCTTCAAACTGTGATCCTCAGAACTCAGCCACTTAAGTAGCTAGGATTACAAAGTGTGTGCCACTGCACTTAGAAGTGTAAAATATTTTAGCAGGTGAAATCCATGCAGAAACAGTTAAAGTTCATTTTCTTTGGATAGTATTCTCATGTGTGTTGGTTTTGGGCAGGGAGGTGTTTGTTTTTGTTTGTTTGCTAGTTCTTGGGCTAGAATTCAGGGCCTTCTGCTGTCATTCAGATTTCTTGCTCAGAGCTGACTCTACTACTTAAGCCACACCTCCAGCTTGAGTTTGCTGGTTAATTAAAGACACAGTCTTCCAGAATTTTCTGGCTAGCTTTTAAAGGCAATCCTCCAGGTCTCAGCTTTCTGAGTAGCTAGAATTACCAGTCTGTGTCACAGCACTCAACCCCTGGAATGTTTTCATCCTAATTTTTATTCTGATATTCTTGGCAATGGATAAAGGATTGAGATATAGTTTGATATTTGTTTTAAACACTTTCCCAGTTTATACCTTTGTGTATTGATTTGCAGAGGAGAAGAAAATGCTTGAGGATATAAATTATGTATTCTGAGTTAGCAGAATATTGTTACAGGGGTCACAAAAATAGGCCCATATCCCCCATTTCCTATTTCCAATATCCCCATACTACTCCATGCTACCATACTACTTCCTATAAAGTTAGGCTTCTATTATTTTGGGAAGTGGCCCAAGTGTTTTTCATGTGCGTGATTAACATTTAAAATAATAATGCCAGCTCATTTTGTAACTCATAACCCAGTGGCTCCTTCTTACATGCTGTGACCTGCAGGCTGAGGGAGGCCCAGGTTCCCTTAGCCTGTGAAATAAGGACAAGTAAGCCAAGGCCTCTTGTCTGCATATGGAATGAGGGTCCAGTTAGCTCATTAATTCATGAGCACTCTTTATTTTAATACTCTTAGGGTGCCCTGGCATTTAAGTCACCTTTCTCTTAAAGCTGACATTTTCCTCACACTGAAATTAATGAACATTTAGGGACAGTTCAACAAATGCAAGAATCTCTTGAAAATAGAAAGTATTTTTAGAGTCCGGAAGGGAGTTACATTGTTTTTGGCAGAGTATGACTTAGTGACAAAACTTAGCTCAGTCAAATGAATGGCAACTTGTTCCAGGATCACTGTTAGTTGGTCAACTTGAGTTAGGAGTTACCTTCCCGAACTGTGATCCTTCATAATATTGTAAGACTCAGGGGATTAGTGATAAGTCCAAACTAAGTGGTATAATCTATCTCATATTCACAGGATAGGTAACAAATAAAATAGAAGACAATATTTAAACTAGAAATATTACTGTGATTGAAATTGTACATAAAAAATCTGTATATAAAAATCAGTAATGCAATTCAATTTATAAATGACCTTATATTTTCTTTTTTGTCTTCCTTCCCTCCCTTCTTCTTTCCTTCCTTCCTTTACTACTTCCTTCTTGTTTATTTTAAATTTCTTTGCTGGTACTCTGGTTTGAACTCAGGGTCTGTGCTTGTGCTCTAACACTAGAGATATGATCTCACCCTGTTTTGCATTAGTAATTTTCCAGTTAGAATTACACCATTTATTGCCTATGTCTCTTGTGTTTGTTGGGATTTTGTGTGTAAACCAGTACACCTATCATGTTTATTTGCCTAGGATCTTCTTCTACTGCAATCTTTCCAGCTTCTGCCTCCTGAGAATTGGATGTGACTTTACATTTTCTGCAGATTTTAACAATGATTTTGCAATGGTTTGGGCCTTATAACCATATAGGAAGCTGGTCAGGTAAGAGGATTGTCTTCATCCATGATCTAGCTTTTTCCCCCTGGGACACAATTCCTGAGAAAAACAACTTAATAAACTAAAAATGTATTTTTGGCTCACAGTTGCAGAGATTTCCATTCATGTTCAGTTGATTCCATTACTCTGGCAGAACATAATAGCAGTAGGAGTGTGTGGCAGAATAGGTGCTCGCCTCATGGTCTCTAGAAAGCAAAGAAAGGGAAGCTGAAGAAGGCACTGGGGACAATATATACCCTTCAAAGACACACTCCAATGACCAGCTTTCTACAACTAGGCCCTACCTATGAATAGCCCATTAAGCTATAAACTGTTCCCTGAGTTAATATGTTGATGAGATCAGAGCCTTCATGTTACCTTCACTTCTGAATGGATACATTTCTGAACACTGCCACCCCCAAGGGGTCAAGCCTTTAGCACCTGATTCTCTAAGGGACACCATAGCAACTGGCAGTTAAGATGAATAAATATTTGTTGAACACAGAACTAGACGCTGGGAAACCCCAAATCAAGACAGATTCAGTTTGTTTAGGACAGGCTTCATGATTTACAGAGGACACCTTTCAATCTATCCTCCCATGGTAGTGGAAGAATCAAGGTAGGTAGCTTTCAGTGGTATCTTCATAAAGTCACTAATTCCATTAACATTCACCCTGTTCTCTTGAACTTATTACCTCCTAATGGTACAGTCTCCTAATACCATCATTTTAGAGGGCTAGGATCCTAATAGGGTACCTATTTCATTTTAAATATGAAGACATTGAGGACTTTTTACTGTTGTGGTGTTACTATGAGAAGGCTTAAGAGTTCCAAGCTAGTCTTCCATTCTTTGAAATGAAATGGAGGACTGGAGGCATGACTTGAACTTTTTCTTCCTTAGGTAGTTCTTTCAGTCTGGAATCCACCATTGAACTCTTTTGTCATCAGCCACAGATGTTTAACAAGTTAGGAGGCCAGATGGACTTGTATTGTAGATGTGTTTAAAATCCAATGTGAGATCTTTAGATAATGCCCTTTACTTGGGCATGGATTCCAAAAAGAGTGAGTGCTGGAGGAACATACCAGCTCAAAATATGTCACTTTGGCATAATTATAGGCATAATTTGGCATAACTATAATTATAGGCACTAAAAAAAGATACAGCAGGTGCAAAAAGGTTGCTCTGACTCTTTTTCTTCTCAAATATAGAAGGGAGATCTATGTGAAAGATGTCCCTTCTACACCAGAAACATTCAGAGAACAATCTTACCATCAAGATCATCCAGATGCAGTTTAGATGTGGATCGCTAAACTAACATGCAGATACCTTACATCTGAACCACACCTCACAAACTATAAAAATAGAAAGAAATGAATTACATTAGTACATGTTGTGTGTATGTGGGGAAGTATCCCAATATGTATATATGTGTTCATGCCAAGTAAACTAGAAGAGTAAAAGAGTGAGCTGACACTGGAAAGGCTCTGTCCAAACATACCTTGTTTAACAAGAAATTCATATTTCCTGAGCTTCCCCACACGAGTTAGTCCCTTTGCCACAAATGTTTGAGGAAAATACTTAGGTTTTAACACTTTCAAGGGCTCTTCCTTTCCTTTTGCAGGTTTGTCATTTAAAAGCATATATTAAGTAAATGTGCCTCTTTCTACATGATAAGTTATCTCCTGATAGTTTATGTCAGTAACATTCTCAGGCCCAGCTGAAAACCCTTCAAGAGACTTGAGGAAAACATTCACCCTCTAGAGAGCAGTGAGTGTTAGGCTGATCACCTTGAACCTCCTGATAATAGGCAACAATGCAATGCCCACTCATCAGGCTTCCCGCTAGGGTCCTTGGCAGTCTAGGCAGCCCTGCATCTACCCACCCTGCCTTCTTCATTAAGAGGATCTCAACACTCAGCTCTCAAGAGCAAGTTCTGTGAAATACTATCTGCACCATGACCACATAAACATGATGACTTCTCCTTTCTCTTCCAAAGATGCACATTTAATAAAACTCTAAATGTGTCTTTGATCCTCTGTCCATTCATTAGTTACTGAAGACAGAACCAAGGAACACTTCTCCTCTGAGCAGTTACGCTTAAAGTCATGACCATAGATGGGGTATTCCTTATTGGTGGAGGAACTGAGTTTACTTCTATTTCTTTCCTTCTCTCCAAGTTATCCTAACAATCAGCATCACTTTTATTTGCCATTGCAAAAGGAAAACCGCTGCAAAGGGAATGTATCTGAAAGATAGCTTTTGTGAGACTATGCCCTCTGCCTGCTGTACCTTATCACTGCAGAGGGAAAACCATGCTCCTTTTGATCAAAATAGAACAGGGCCCCAAGTCCAAATCAATACAGAGAGAACTTAATCCTCACAGCTGTCAGAATCACAAACAGAGAAAGTGAACGTTAATGACAGGAAAGCAAACATATTTATTGTGCAAAGGTTACCCGGGAGAGGCCTGCTCCATCCTCCTTTGAAGACCAGGGAAGTCTTATCTGAAGACATTACACGTTGTCATCTGCTTTTCTCAAAAATAGTAAAATGTGCAACTTAGCACATCAGGCTTTCCCACTGAAAAGGAATTGTACATCATTGTGTCTTACACAACCAGTTTGACAACAGGTCCACATTTATTCATTTATATTTTAAACATGCACTCAAATGTCTATAGATTTGTATCTAAAATGCACATAAATATCACAAAACATAAAGACTGAGGAAGTAATAAGACACAAACGCATTAATGAGATAGAAAATAAAAAATGTCACAATTTTGCCACTTTTGCTTTATGAAGCATTTTCTTGTTGTTTGATCTTATTTTCTTTATAGAAACATTTTAAAGCACAGGCTAAAGAGAGCAGGGGTTCACTTCTAAATATTTCATTAAGAGTATGTTAAGGCAGGTGTGGTGGCTTACACCTGTAATCCTAACTATGCAGTAAGTGAATATTGGGAGGATCATAGTTCAAAGCCAGCCCGGTCAAAAAGTTAGCAGGACTCCATCTTAACCAGTAAGTCAGGCATGATAGTACTGTGATTACAGTGATGCAAGAAATATAGGCAGGAGGATCACAGTCCTGAGCCATCAGAGTACTTGCCTAGCAAGCACAAGGACCTTATTTTAGACACTATTACCTCCTGAAATGAAACAAAACATTTTTATTTAAATTTTAATTGTATTGGCAAGATGATGTACGTAGGGGTTACAGTTATGCATGTAAGGTAGTGAGTACATTTCTTGTCGAACTTGCTACCCCCTCCCGCTTTCCCTCTCTCCCCAACCCCTACCAACTTGTTCAGATCATTTCCAACATATTGTCTTGTAAGTATCGCCATTGCATTGGTTCCCTCTTTGTCCTTTGTCTCACCATTTTTTTGTTCTCCTTCCCTTCCCTAGTTCAGATAAATGTATATACAGGGTACCAAAATTGAATGCATTGCCAACAGGGGATAAACCATAGGGGGGACAAAAAACACAAAGTAAAAAAAAAATCACATAGTATATTAAAAAGAACAACAAACAATTTTCAAAAAATTAATCAGAAAAGTGCTCTAAAGTTTGGAATGATTTTACATGAAACAGAATGCCACTATTTTGCCTGATGCAATTAAAACATAATTGTCTTGTGTGATCTCCTATTGGATCCACAAAAATATGTTTTAAAACTTCCTGTTACAATTAATTTTTGAACCAATATACAATATTTTAAAGATTATAGAAGATGCAAGAGGGATAGATTTAGGAACAGTTTGAATAAAAAATGCATAGATTTGATTGAAAAACTGTGGTCGAATATTCAAGTCCTACAATTATCCAATTAAAAATGTGAATGGAATGTGTTAATTAGCTTTATATCACTGTGCCCAATTACCTGAGAAAAGCACCTGAAAGGAGGAAGGCTGTGTTTAGTTCATGATTTTAGAGGCATTAGACCAGTGTGGTGAGAAAGGTGGGTAAAAGCAAGAACATTTCACTTCATGGTAGGCAGGAAGCAGAGGGACAAAGTCTGTGGTAGCTGGCTTCCTTCTTATTCCCTCGCATCCCATCTACAGCCCCTAGTTCATAGGCCAGCACCACCCACATTCAGAGCTGGCCTTCCCTCTTACTGAATCCCTCCTGTAAATACACAGATAGCCAGACATCAGTTCTTTACTAATCTCCTAAACACTTCTCAGTCCAATCAAGGTGGTAATCAAGACTTAACATCACAGACAGTATTTGTGTTGTTAGGGAAATACAACTTTGGCTGAGTGTAGGGTGGGGGGGAATGGGAAGGCAGGGATGGTAGGGGACAACAAAGGAGGAGGCAACAATGCTTGATAAAAATGTACTCATTACCTTGCTCATGTAATTGTAACCCTTCTGTATGGTATTTTCACAATTAAAAAAACCTACTAATTAAAAAAATAAAAGCAGGATACATATTTGTTTTAAAAAATAAAATGCTTAAGGTATTTAAACCTTGGTAGGAGTCTGGAGACCTGAATACAGTTTTGCCTTACTATGAATGTAGTGAATCAGAGCAATTATCTTGAACATGAGAGTATTATAGTATGCAATAAAATTCAGGACAAAATGCTCTTATTTAACATCACACACCTACTCCTAGAGATTTATTCTGAGAAAAGAGCCTGGACAAAGTGAAACAAATTGAATGTAGATAGATTTTCCTGAGAGTATAACTTTAAAGGCAAAAGTATCATGGGGAAACAGTCAAATCTATTATTCCATAAGTTAAATGAATATCATCTATTACCCAAAGTGGTATAATGAGATCATTAAAATGATAAATACAAAACTTGCAAAGCAACATGAAAAAATTCTAAATAAAAAAATAGAGTATAACGTAGTATGAATATTTGAACTGTAACAATGTACGTGTATAAAATATGGATTAAATATTGAAAGAATGCATAATGAATGTTCTGACAAAGTTGGGGGAATATAAACAATACTACAAAGTTAGAAATCATCTCCTCTTTCTACGAGTCATTCAGTTGTGCTCATTGTGGATCATGCTGGGGCAAAAGTAATGATCACTGATAAGCTCATTACTCTGTAATAGCTGCTGACTCATATTTGGTTATATTCACGCATATGTAGATATTTTTAGGGAATACTCTGTCTCATTTTGCAAGTGTTTTCTCATACTTATGAAAGAGTTTTCTATTCAGCTGTTCTCTATTATCCAATGTTTGGATAACTGACCCTATCCCCTTAGCATTAGTAATGAGCATAGGAGTATACACTAAAAAACGGACCACTCCTATGCGGATCCTGAGCACAGTCACTCACAGACATCTTTCTTCACCCTTGACTAACATTCATCCCATTCACTTTAATCACACAGAGACTCAGCGATCTGCCAAGTAATCTGTACAATATAACTAACAAAATGCTTAGTGGTGATTAAAACCTCCACTGGTGAAATGAAAACTCCATTCCCTTCCAATCTGCAGCTGGAGATCAGACTGATGTAAGCCTGTGTTTACGTCAGTGGTGAGAAGAGAAAAAAGGCTGAGAAGTCAGATTATTGGATTAAAGAAGCTATTCTTTTTTTCAGAATGCTATGAAAATATCTCTAAAATTCTCTCTCATAGCACTCTTGTCTTAGAAACAACACAAACACTATACATATTAAAATGTATACTCTATAATTATATCTATAATATACAGTCTGCAAATATATGCTAAATTATATGGTTTAGTATATATAAGATGCAACACATATGATATAATATTATATGCATAATACATAGCTATAATATTGTATGTCTCTACAAGTTTCATTGTAATTATAATATTGTATGCCTCTACAAGTCTGGTCTGTATTATATACATATTATGAGTGCATTTATTTTGTGGTCGGGTTAAGTCTTTGTTAAACACACTGATTACTGAAAGCACCATAAATGGAAAATGCAATGTCTAACTGAGCATTATGCCCTACTGTGGAGGGTGTGGCCCTGTGAGCCTCAGAGGCAGAACAGAAGCTCACTGAAACTAACTGGGGTCCACAAAGACAGTTGTGACATAGAGTGTAAGCTTGAAAGAACTCCAAACTCAAAATAAAATTTCTACAGAATTGTCTCACTTTGTGTGAAAGTTCATAGATGGAATCATCATAAGTTAGGGACATTTGTTGTATACAGGTGCATGCATGTATACGAGTGTATTAATATGCATGCATTTTATGCATGTATATATATACATCTATATCCCCTAAAATACTGAAAAACATTTGGTAGAAAATTTACATATAAATGATTTCAATTTCTTCATTTTTAAGAGTAAATCTAAACTCTTCTTCATATGTACATTAGCCCTTACATTTCTTCTAAGAAGAAATGGAGAAGTCTTAAAATATTAGGAAAACAAAACAGAATTAAATAAGATCACAATAAATATTACCAGCAATGTCAGTTAAATCTTACTTTATTATTATACATTATTTCTGCAATATATATCAAATCTGTTAGGCATACACATGCAAAAAGAAAATTTTCCTTTATTTATCTTACAGTCAATTCATCTTATATTACTTACTGGTATAAGACCTATGAAGCACATATTTTAAAACATATTAATGCAGGCATATGTCATGCCAAGAAAGTTCTATAACTTTATTGGACTCACATTTTCTATTAGATACTTTAAATTGCACTATTCCTAAGGTTTAAACATCATGTCTGTGCCTTATTATATTATATTGCTTGTATTCTGAATCAATCAACTCTGCATTTTGAAAATTAAATTACTTCCAATTTGTTTCTTTCATTAATTATTCAAAGAAACATTCTCATAGCAAAATCTCTGTACACTTATTTGTTTTTTTGTATGAATTTTTAGACTCACAAATTGAACAAAATTGGCCAGAATAATGTTTATTAATTATTGCTATTTGACTCCTAGAAAGTTTAAATATTTAACTCTTCACCAATTATTATAAAAACACCTCTTTTCTTTAACCTTACAAAAGTTGAATTTATTTTGAAAGATGATGTATTTTGAAGGATTTAATAAAATTATAATACTTTTTGAAGCTAACATTTTCCCTCCTTTATATTAGGGCTACATATTTTATATGTATTAGCATTTTACTTTAGCTTTAGTAAAACTTGTATTAATGAACACTATATACCTTTATAATACCAATAGTTATATATGCTGTTACTTAATTTTCCAGTTCATGTGTTTCTATAGTTTATTTTGTTGTCATTTACAAAAGATATATTTTAATACATAATTACGTCAATGTTTTCTTCTTTTACATTTAGTAAATCTCATTCTGTATCTATAAAATCAAGGAATATGTAGTTTCTGTTTTTAATTCATTAATAGACTCATAATTTATTTTCACCTAAGATTAGCTAAACATATGATGTATCTTTCTTAAAAATTATAATTTTGTCCTTGGCTAAATTGGCTAAGAACAAAAATCTAGACAAATGTTAACCGGTTCACATTTTTGTCCTTTAATTCCAGTAGCTTTATTCTTTATTCATTTTGAAGTTTAATTAAATTTTGTTAATGATGTTCAATACATGTTACTTTGTTATTAGGTGGGGTTATTTTTTACGTTTTGTCTATGTTTTTATACAATGACTAGGGGTTAAACTAAGGCAAGGACACATAATACCTTAGTCATTGCTCTACCACCGGAACCATACCTACATTTCCAGCTTTTGCTTGGTTAATTGGAGATATAAATATGGACTTTCCTGTCCAGCTGGCTACTAACTGTATTTGGACTTTCCTGTCCAGCTGGCTACTAACTGTGATCCTCAGATATCAGCTTCCTGAGTAGCTACAATTATTAATGTGATCTACTTGTGTTCAGATTTTATTAGGTGTTTTGTAGATGAAGATTCATAGTGTGTTTAAATAACCTAAAAAAAACTGAATTTCTAAGCATAAACCAAACTAAGGAGGTGAAAGATGACTACAGTGAAAACTATGAAAATGTGAAGAAAGAAATTGAGAAAGACACTATCAAGTGTGAAGAGCTTCATGTTCATTGATTGGCAGAAATGATATTGCGTAAATGGTATTCTACTCAAAGCAATGTAATCACCATCAAAATTCCATGTCATTTTTCACAGATAAGTCTATCTTGAAAAAATCTATCCTGAGATTCACAGGGAAGTACAAAAGACCCCGAATACAGAATGCAATCCTGAGTACAAAAAAAGTATAGCTGGAGATAACAATACTTCAAATTATACTAGAGAGCCATAGTAACAAAACAGCATGGCACTGGAACACAAATAGACATATAAACCAAACAAAACAGAAATTCCAAAAATAAGCCTCTCAACTCAAGCCATCTAATTTTTGATAATGTTACCAAAATGCATATATTGGGGGAAAAGACACTTTTCAGCAAAAGTTTCTGGGAAAACTGGGTATCTTCATGTAGAAGATAGAAGCACACCCAATGTAAAAATAAATTTAAAATGAATAGAAAAGTCTAATGTAAGACCTAAAATTTTAAAACTACTAGAGGGAAGCACAAGCAAAATCTTTGAAGATTATAGACATATCAGATGATTTTTCTGGATAGAATCCAATTGCTCATGATATAAAAGCAGATATGACAAAACAAGTTAAATAAAACTAAAACAATTCTACACAGCCAAGAAAATAACTAACAGAATCAAGAGACAACTTACAGAATGCCAATTATTTATGATAAAAAGATTAATATCTAAAAGCATTTTAAAAGCTCCTAAAACTAACCACCAGAAGATCAATTAAAAATGAGTGAGTGAATTATAACATGTCAAAAGCAGTCAAATGGATAGTAAGTTAATCAAAGTATATTCAAACCCCTTAGCGATTAAGCAAGTGCAAAGTGAGATTACATCTTACTCCAGTTGAAATGGTTTCATCAAGAAAACAACAAACAAGTTCTCCAAAAGTGAAGGGCTGACAGGAAAAGAAAAATGCATATATATTGTTGACAGGTTTGAAAATTAGTTAAGTTACTATAGTAATCAATTTCTTGAGAAACTACCATGTAATAATGCTATATGGTTCCTGGATATATCTGCAATAAGGCAATTCAGCATGTTATATACATACCTATACTATTATGTTTATAGCAATACTATTCGTAATAGCCAACCTAAGGAATCAGCCTAAGGGCCCAACAACCAATAAATAGGTAGAGAAAAGTTGAGATAATATATGCATGCAATGGAATATTCTTCAGCCTTAAAGGAGAAAAAAATTATCTTGCAGAAAAATGAACTAAATTGGAGACCATCATGTTAAGTGAAATATAATCAGAGGATGACTAATATCACCTTTTCTCCTATATGAAGAATCTAGACCTAAAATAACAGTAAAAACATGATTGACTTCAGTGTAAATCAGGAATTGTTTGAGGGGAGTGAGAAATCTGTGGAAAGGAGGAGGGTGAAAGCAGAAGGTAATGGGAGTGAATATGATGGACCTTCTTTATATGTGAAAATGCAAATAGAAACATTTTTAAAAAGAGAAGGAAAAATAAAAAAGGTAGTAGAGGGACACGTTTGGTCAAAATTCATTATATTCATCATGTAGATGTCTCAATGGACCCCTTTTTTGTAATTAACACCCCAATTAAGAAAATAAGTAAATATGATAAATTTGTATTTTAAGAGTTATATTGTGGTTACAGGTGACATAAATTGTACTTATTTCCTGACTTATGTAAATGTAACCTCTCTGTACATAACCTTTACAATAAAATTTAAAAATGTTCTATTCTAAAAAGGCAAATCTTTATGTGGTTTCAATGTGACAGGCTGCAATAATGCAGACTCAGTCAACCTAGATTATTTTCTTTGCTAAAGCACTCTGTGAGAGCTATGAGTTATTTAACTTCTCTGTATACTGTAAGGACTTAATACAATCAGGGCAAACTGAGGAATAAGAACTGTACCAAAAAAAGTATAGATATCAATTCGTATTACTGTGTGCTAGTTGGTGTATTTTCTCATAGAATATCTTAACATGCAGCCTTATTTGCAATTATTCACT
The DNA here is from genome assembly GCF_000151885.1 of Dipodomys ordii. Taxonomy (NCBI): domain Eukaryota; kingdom Metazoa; phylum Chordata; class Mammalia; order Rodentia; family Heteromyidae; genus Dipodomys; species Dipodomys ordii. Next base: position 11,199,229 of record NW_012267268.1, read on the forward strand.
TAATTCTTCTTTCTTTCTTTCTTTCTCTCTCTCTCTCTCTTTCTCTCTCTCTCTTTCTCTCTCTTTTTTCTTTCTTTCTTT
>NW_012267268.1:11199374-11229042 GCF_000151885.1 Dipodomys ordii
GGGGCCTGAACTCTGGGCCTGGGCACTGTCCCTCAGCTCTTCAGCTCAAGGCTAGTGCTCTACCACTTGAGCCACAGCAGCACTTCCGGCTTTTTTTCTTTGTGATGGGTTACTATTGAATTTAACTTGTGTTTAAAATTATTTTGTCTTACTCAAAAATGGAATTACTTTGAAAATTTTTGAATGGGATAATTCTTATTAGATTTAAATGGAAGTTAGGATAACATCATTAAATAAATTGAAGAACTCTGTTTTATTGTATTTTGAAGCAGCTTTATGTAGTCTTATCTGTTCTTATAATTAATTAAAATGTATCAGTAATATTTAACATTTTCAAAACATCTTATTTAATACTATATTAACAAATGTAATAAAAATTAACTGCTTTTCTTGCTCTGACAGTAACATTCTTTTTTTGATAACTTATGAAATGTAAACTTTTTCAACTTGAATAAGACAGATAGGATATTTTTGCATATCTTCACATGTGTCTGTGGTGTTTTAGGTATTTTGGATGACAGTGAATAGGAGAAATACACACACATACCTATACACACACACACATTTCTACAGACAGTATCTTTAAAAATATGTATCTCATATATGTATAAGAGAGTATGTATATACTTATATATGTCTCAAATGTTTGTATTGAATGTTTTCAACATAACCACTCAATTCACCCCCTGGATAAATTCCTCCTGATTTTGGTAATGAAGTACATGGGATCCAAAGTAATGCAGAGATAGTAAAAATGGGGCTACTTAACACTACTAGGACTAAAAAGCACAAGAAGGACATGAAGACACAAACATATTAAATTCCTTGGAACCATTTTTTCCCACCATTGTATCTTTGTTAGCCTTCCTTTCTTTGTGACAAATCTCCAATCCTTTATATAAAATGATCACTACTTAAATTTTGTTACAAACCCAACATGCTCAGTGGATCAAACTCAGTATCCTAATTTTTATTGCCTTTCTATAGAATTTTACCTCTGGTGTTTTGCATACCTTGTAAAAAGTCAATAAAACTGTCATGTAGAAAATCCTTCAGCCCTTAAACTTTAACAATCTCTTAGTTTCTCTTCAGTTATTATTTATTTATGATTTGGGTTTTTGAATTATATTCTATCTAATTTTGAGTACATTTTGTGATTATGGGCTAATTTTAAGGTCAATACAAATACACTCTGAAGTTTATGTTAATATATTTTTAGAGTTTTGAGTTTAATTTTCAATGAGTTGTAAGAATTCTTAATACATTTTGGATACATTGCCTTTTCTATTTCATTTGTATGCTTGATTTCTTAACAGTCTTTTAATGACCAAACTAATCATGATCATTTTATATACATAGATGGTACACTTATGGGTAATTATATAGTAATTAATTTTGACACAAAAGAGCATTTATGAGTAACCTCACATGTATAAATTCTATTTTATCTTTTTTTTATTACCAACAAGGTCACTCTCAGACTAACATAAAAGGAAAACACATAAAATTAGTCAAAATGTAATAACTTACATTGATCATGTAAGGCCAGATTTCTGCACTATATATAAGTGCACCATGAGATTGAGAGATAACCAAAGTTTCTATTTTACCTTACTCTAACATTAAGTCTCATTTGAAATTATTGACCAGATTCCATGTGTGAACACTCATGATGTTGTTTTGACTAGTTCATTCTTGATACTCTTCTTGTCTTTCATTTCTCCTTTAAATATTTGTGAGACAAACATTCAGCTAACTGGCCCCATTCCTGCATTTCTATGATCTTACTAGAAATGCCCACGAGCTTGTAGTGTCCTCCAGTGGGCATAGATATATCTAAGGACACTTCTCTAGTATGGACCACTTCCCAAAGAATGAGACGTGGGTTTTTCAATTTCAAACTTCTATTTAATAGATGTTCCATATGCAAGTCTTCTAAACACCACCACAACTACCTTGAATCTTAACCACCTCGCTGAAATATTATCGGTGATGCCTTTACAAAGGACTGGCTTTCCCTGCCTTTTCTCCTCCCCATTCTCCCACACCATTTGAATCAAAATACTCTGTAAAGTTTAGGTTGTGAGAATTACATGGTTAAGCAGTTATCTTGTTTGGGGTTAAATTTTGTCCTTTCCACAAAAATACTGAAATACCAATCTCCAAACTTTAAAAGATGGATTTATTTGCAAAGAGAGACGATGAAGATGTGATTAGTTATGAGTATTAGTTATTATACTAAGGTAGGTCTCTCACAGTGCCACGTGTAATTGTATAAGCCAATAAACATAAAACCCCACAATGCTAGTTTCTTTTCATTGAGAAGTGATGTGGGCCTGTGAGCTCCTTAATTTTGGAAATCTAGCCTGCAGAACTAGGTGACAATAAATGTGTAGGGTTTACTCGCTCTTATTTCAGCCAAAGATGGCCTCAAACTCATGATAGTCTTTCCTCACCCTCTCAACTACTGAGATTACAGATGTATTCCACCATGGTTAGCTTTACACTTGCATTGTTTGAAGCTACTTCTGTTGGTTTAAACCTGTGTTAACTTTTTCTGGTAGCCCCAGGAAACTAATACATAACCTTCACCAGGTTTTACAGCATTTGAGTCCTAGCTTGCTTTCTTCCAAGTTTCTCCAGACCGTTTCCTGAACTTTACAAGACTGTGTGACCTTATGTTCCCTGTGCTTGCTGATCCTCACCAGGAACTCTCTTTCTCAAACCTCTGAACAGCTGTCTTCCCTTCTAATTCAAGCCTCTTCTAAGACTCATCTCCTCACAGAAACTCCAGTCATCAACCCCTAGCTGAAAGAGCAGCCATAGCTACTCCATTTCTTGTATTACTTACAAGCCAATCTTCTATGTTTGAAACACTGATTTACTGTCTATATCATTTTCTCAGGGTCTTAAGCAACCTGAGAATAGGGATTGCCTCTTGTTATTGTTGGCTATGGTCTAAAGGGTTTTGTTCCTTCAAAGGATATCTGTTAAAATATTTATCTTGCTCAACATTGGGGCTCAAAACTATAATTCTAGCTAGGTAGGAGGCTGAGATCTGAGAATTAATGTTAGAAGCTAGCTCCAGAAGGAAAATCTTTGACTCTTATCTCCAATTAACTAACTAAAAAGCCAGAGGTAGAGTGCTAGCCTTCTTTCCAAAAGAAAGGGGCTCTGGGGACCTTATTCAGGCCTACAATGTGGAAACACACAGCAAACACCATCTATAGAAGTGCCAGATTCTTGGCTTGAACTTTCCCAGATTGTGAGAAATGTCTGTTGCTCACAAGATTCACCATTTATGGTATTTTGTAATGAGATCTGAAAAGGAATAAGGCATCACTATCTCCCTTGTCTTTACAATGTTTGACAAAGAGAAGACAGTCAGCAATTTCGATAAAATCAAAAGGTGCACTCAACAGAGACAACATTTGCTTTATATTAACTAAATATTTGTACTTGTGTGTGTGTGTGTGTGTGTTGATTTTAGGGCTTGAACTCAGTCCCTTACTGTTGTTGTTCAAGTCTGGAGATCCTAAATTATGCCTTCAAGATAATATTTTTTCATCCAACAAAATATGTTAAAACTCTTATCCAGTAGGCTGCCCTATAATAAGAACCTCAGTAATATGAGCCAGTAAGTATAAGGAGAAATAAGAGATGTAGAATATAAAATGGTACAGCCACTTTGGGAAGCTCTTTGTCAATGACTCCAAAAGTTAAACATAGAGTTACCATTCCACAACATAGCTTTACTCCTAGGTGAACACCTGAAAACAATGAAGACTATTGTTCACCAAAAACCTGCATCAATGAATGTTCATAGTAACATCCTTCATAACATCCAAAGAATGAAAAGAACTCAACTATAAATTAGTGGACAAATGAGAAATGCTATCCAGGCAGTAGAATATTGTTCATCAATTGAAAGAAATAAAGTGATGACTCATGCTACAATATGCATAAAACTTGAAAACATGCTAAATGAGAGCTGTCAATCTCTAAAGAATATATACAACATGAGTCAATTTGTATGAAGTCATCAAACTAAGTAATGATCTAAAGAAGTATAATACTACAGACAAAATCAGTGCTTGCTTAAAGTGTGGGAAGAATGATAAAAGGAATAGTTTTATTTTGATTGTGGTAATATTTGTCCAACTGTATGACCATACTAAAAATAATTGAATTGGACATAGCTAGTTCAATTACTTATATGCAGATTATATCTCAACAAAACCACTTATAAATAATAGTGCAGAGTGAGTGTTGATGGCTCATACCTGTAATCCTAGCTACTCAGGAGGCTGAGATCTGAGGATAATAATAATAACCAACAAAAAGTCAGAAGTGGAAGTATGACTGCTACCCTTAAATGAAAAATTTAAGCCTCATTGTGAGGCCCTGACTCCAAGCCTTAGTAGACTCCTCTCTCTCTCTCTCTCTCCACACACACACACACATACACACACACACACACAGAATAATAATAGTTATCATAATAATAGTTAACAATTATGTAGGTCTTTGAATGCACTATCTTATGAATCTTATGACCTTCCTGTGTAAGAGAAGATCTAGTATTAGAGTCCAAGCTAGGACCACCATGTTGTACTGCCTTTGTGAATATTCTTGTCTTTCTAGCTTACTGCTTAAGCATTAAGGATATAATGGGGATCTAAAGTTCACAAAATGGCTTAAAGGAAGCACAGGAAAAACTCTACCAGACCAGGTGAACAAAACATAGATAGTTTAGAATAAAACAAAAGAAATGAACAAAAATTCTAATGTATATAACAGATAAATGAAACAACTGGCTATGCTGCTCACAAAGAGCACACTTTTATACAAAAGGGGTATTATGATAAACATGAATATAAATGAACAAAATTAAGCCAAAAAAATAACAGACTATATGACTACACCTTCTTGTGGATGGAAAGTTTATGTGTTATATAACTGCAAGTATTTCAACTACACCTTCTGTAAGGGCAAAAGTTAAAGGTTTAATTCAGCATGTGATAATAACAGGAATAAAATGGAATGAATCAAATATACTAAAACTACTAATTATCAGAGTAGACAAATATGAGCCATTAAAAGATATTATCCAACTGAAAATGCAAAATAACAGAAGTTGGATGAAAATAAAACCACTTCAATTGTTAAAGAAAAAACTAGTTTTAAATAACAGTTTCTCCTATTCTACAAATTAATATCTACTTGTGTAATTATGATAACAGCTCCTTTAAAAGCAAAATGGCACATGAAGGTTGCACTAAAGAAATAGTTAAGTAGATTTTTAGACTAATAAAAACTCAAAAGAAGAAAAGAAAACAAGCATGACAAAAGTAATAACATAGAAAGTAGCCTTTGATGTGAACACCTATTTTGAAAAGGACAAAGAGGAAAATTTTATAATCATGAAAGGTACAATCTCTAAAAGAGATAACAGTCATGAGTCTTTTAGCATTCAAGAATATAATAGAAATATATATTAAAGGAGATCCCTTTAAAAATGCAAAGTGACCTTGAAAGATATAGCACTCAATTGTAATAAAAATTTTAATATACTTTTCTATATTTTTAATAGCTTCAATAGAGAAAAATATATTCAAATACAAAAGAATAGAAATTTCTCAAAATATAATTTTAAGATAAAATATAAAACATAGGTCAAAAAGTAAATGAACATTGTTTTCAAGCTTTTATGTGTCAATCCTGGGGCTTGAATTCAGAGCCTTCTACTTTTGCTCAGCTTTTTGCTCATGGTTGGTGCTCTGATATGGAACAATGCCTCCAGATGTAGTTTTTAGCTAGTTAATTGGGGATAAGAGTTTAGTGGATTTGTTTGGCTGAACAAGCTCCAAATTATGTTTCTCAGATCTCAGCCTTTTGAGTAACTGAGATTATAGGTGTGTCACAAGCTCTGAGCTTAAAAATCATAGTGCTAGTTATTGCAGATAAGGGAAACCATGGGACCTATGTTTCTTTGAGTCTGGCTTACTTCACTTAATATAATTTTTTCCAAGTCTTTCCATTCCCTAACAAATGAGGCAATGTCATTCTTTCTCATGGAGGCATAAAATTCCATTGTATATATACATACCACATTTTTTTGATCCATTCATCAGCTGAGGGGCATCTGGGTTGGTTCCATATTTTAGCTATGGTGAATAATGCTGCAATAAACATAGTTGTGCTGGTAGCTTTAGTATGGTCTTATTTGTGATCATTTGGGTAAATGCCAAAAAGTGGAATTGCTGGGTCATAGGGGAGCTCTATGTGGAATCTTTTGAGGAACCTCCATACTGCTTTCCAAAGTGGATGAACAAGTTGAACACTCCCAGCAACAATGCAGTAGGGTTCCCTTTTGGCCACATCCCATCCAGCATTGTTGTATATGTCCGGAACAAGCAGAATGGAGTTCATAGCTATGTCCATATAACCATATAACCTGATGCCAAGCTAAATGACCCCCAAGAGAAGGACACAAGAGATTATCTTTCTTGTTCTTTTTAATGTACTTATAATGTACTATGCAATTTGTTTTTTGTTTCTTTGTATGTTCGTCCCCTGTTGTCTTTGTAATTGATTCGTGTCCTGCATCTTGTATACACATTTTTTTTTAATTTGGGCAGGGGAAGGGAAATAACAAAATGCTGAAATAAGGATATAGGTTGACAATAAAAATATATATTTAAAAAATCATAGTGCTAATGGAGGATACAGTTTCTGGAGGTGGGGTTACCCATCGAGGGCCTCTGGGGGATGTATGAGAATATGCTGAATGCCTATGTGCAGCATTTGGGAACTCTATCCCTTCTCAGTTTGTAGCTACAATTGCTCTAGAAAGCATTTTTTACCTGCTAAAATTAAAAACTAACACATCTCAGATGTTAATCATTGTCCCATATAAGCAATATCTAAGCACTTTAAAGCAATAAAACAATCAAAAAAGAAATATACAACTGATTCTACAACAAGAGAAAAATTCAAATCCAGGTCCTGATAGAGAAAATAGAAGAAAAGCAGTCAAGCACAAAACCCAATAAAATTGAGACATAGTAATGTTTAACAGTAACTTTATGGTTTCAAACAATACTTCCAATGCTCAGTCATATATGGCTATAAGCCCAGGAGTTTTGATTCTACTAGTCTGATATATAGGGTCTTGTGGATGAATCACTTTAATGAGCAATCATGCTGACTTTGATGAAATCCATGAAGAATCATTAGCAACAGAGTGACCTACAATGAAAACAAATATCTGCCATCTCAGTTTTGTTAGGTTGTAAGTTAACATCTCATAGTCAATCACCTTAGACTCCTTCTACTTCCAATTTGTGGTAGTTTTTTGAACAATTGCAGAAGGTGTTTCTTTTTCTTTTTCTTTTAAATGGTTATTATAAAGGTGATGTACAGGGGCTGGGAAGGTGGCTCAGTGGTAGAGCGCTTGCCTTGCAAGCCTGAGGCCCTGAGTTTGATTCCTCAGCACCACATAAGGAAAAAGAAAAAAGCTGTAAGTGGCGCTGTGGCTCAAGTGGTAGAGCGCTAGCCTTGAGCTGAAGAGCTGAGGGACAGCGCCCACGCCCAGAGTTCAGGACCCACGACTGGACCCTAAATAAATAAATAAATAAATAAATAAATAAAGGTGATGTACAGAGTGGTTACCATTTCATAATGAGTACATTTCTTTGGAGGCAATATCATCCCTTTTCTTGCTCTTTTCCAATTTTTCATTCAAATTTTCTTGATTTAATATCCATAGAAACACCTACTGTTCCCTTTATCTTTCCAGAATAACTAATGATTGAGCAAATGAAGGAATGGACATTTACTCAAATGTGGCTTTAGTGCTAGAGAAGCAAGCATTGTAAGAATAGCCATGTACTCCGTGGGTAAGAATGTAGAGGTCTTTGATAAGCCTCATGAAAGCACAAAGGGCTCCAAATGGCAGAGATTTGTGTGACAATCAGATCTACTCAGAAGGCTGAAATCTGAACATTGTGGTTTGAAGCCAGCAAGGCTCCAAAATAACCAGCAACATGCTGGACTAGAGACATGGCTTAAGTGCTAGTGCCAGCTAGGCAAACAAGCCAGGCAAACAAGCATGATGACCTGATTGCAAACCCTAGTTTGGCTAAAAGAAAAAGAAGAGAAGGAAGAGAGGAGGAATAGAAGAAAGCAAATAGATACTGTAGTGAAATTATTGTTACTAGTTGGGAAAATAATAAGAATTTGTGTGGAAGTTTAGTGGTAAAAGGCTGTGCAATCATTCTTGGTGGTTTGTCTAGGGGTAAGCCTTTGCAGAGCATTTACTGAAATAAGTCACACTATTTTCCCCAAATTACTAATGTACAAGTTAATTCACCTCCTCAAAATGAAATAAGTGGTTTATTTCAGATTACAGTGAACATTCATGCTGTGAAAAGCAATTTTTCCAACCACAATGACAGATTATAAGATGCTCATTTTGTTTCATTTGACATTGGAAATTCGGGTTAACAAGGAAATTTCATTGTGTGGCACAAGTTCAGATACTAAGTATACTAGCCAGTTACTGAAATGAGGTAAAAGCTCATAACACAGCTGACTTTTGGCAAACCCCAAACCCTTCTTAAGGAGGAATGAGAAGTTCTTGCTGGACTTCTAGGATCTAAGTAGGTACCTGAATCCCACCCCCACCCCCACCCCCATTAATATGTAGTGTGGAACTACTGGTGCATATTTAGCTTTCCAATTGTCATAGACTTTCCCTGGGGGGATGTGGAAGAGATTTTCCAATTGTCAAAGATGCTCCCTGGGGAGGTGGAGGATTTCACTTTCTTATGATGTTTCAGCAGAACTCTACTCCCTACAGGGATCCTTTCAAAGTGGAAGCTCAGCTCCTGGAGAGAATTGCACAACTTCCTTAAAAGACGCATCTAAACTTGCTAATACAGATGTGTTTACAAAGATCTGGGGGAGAGAAAGGTCATTCTTAGCAGCATTTAAAATGACTGACCTTTACATTTTTGTTCTAAATTATTCTGTGATTGTAGATGGATAATTCAACAACTCAGAAAGCCCTCACTGAGAGCCCATTAGAACGTCGATGACAGAATCATGCCCAGTGCTAAAGCAGCAGGTAGCTATACTTAATGTTTTTATCTACATTTTATTTGGCATTACCACTGGGAAATGAAATGCTAGAAAATGTAATTTGCTGCAAGATTATTTTATTCAAGCTTGTGAAAACAGCATATATATAAATATCTTCCTGTGAAAAGAAAAGAATATGTGTGCAAAGAGAAAATTTTTCACCCATCCACTCGATTTGTTTGGCTGTCCTAATTTCTAATATTAACTTATCTATTGTGGACTAATTTAAACTCAGAAAATTTTAAATTTGCCTTCTCTTTGAAGTGTTATTATAAAACATTTGTACCATTCTTTTAATCTGAAAGTTTCCATTACTTCCAGATTCTCTTCTACAAAACCATAAAATCACAAATTAGGTCATATTAGTTCACACTACTTCACACAAACATACAGTGCCTTCCATAACTTTTTAGGTAAGACTAAAATCAGAAGATTAGGTGTATAAAACATCATCCTTCTCATATTCAAATCCCTATGCCCTATTTCTTTTACTGAGGAATGTGTTGTTAAAACACTAAATAATTTTGACAAATATTCATATTTAGCTGGTGTTTCTTTAGGAAGCTAATGATGTATCAAAATTTACATCAACTTTTATAGAGAAATGGTGGTAGGAATATTAAAGTTGACATGATAGATTGATCAGCAATTGTTTAGCCATTCTAAAATTCAGTGACTGAAGACAATTGATAATAATTTTCTATCTCTGGAGTGTGGCCAGGCTTACCTAGGGCTGCCTGATCTAGATTGTCCTGAAAGACCCCCGTCCGCGTGGGGTGCCCTTCGATCTGGAGAGACCCTCTCCCAAGGAACAACGAGACCACTTGTGCGGATGCAATCAGCAAGAGGTTTATTCGGGCATGCCCAGGCTCCCAGGTGCACTCGACCTCGAGATCCACAAGGTTCGGGTCGGTGGCTGGGAACCTATTTGGACACGGGTACCCGGGGCGACAAGTCTATCGGGAGACTTGCGCGCCGGGGCACATGAAAGCACCCCTTTTTATGGGCAGCTGAAAGCAAGGTTACAGAAGCGAGATGCCTGGTTACAGGGTGTTGATTAACTAATTTGAGTCATTTGGGGAAGGGATTGGTGATTTAGGTGGGTCTTTCTACAGGCAGTTTGTCAATGTCTATACTTGCCCCACAGGGGTTGACTCAGAGACCTGTGGCATTATTTCCCGTAACCGGCTTGACCACAATATCCTGCCTCACCCTCTCTTGTATTTTTACATAGTTTCGCGGGGAGGGGGCAACACTTTTTCTGGGGTATCTAGTGGGCAAGCATGAACTGGGGTCTTTCAGTCCTTACTAATGTGGCTGAATTTTCAGCTGGAGGTGTGGTATATCTGGCTGTTTTAATTGTTGTAATGATTATTACAGCTAGGCCCTGACCTCTGATCCTACTGGATGTGGATCTGAGGCATAGTCAGATAGCCAAAGAGAATTTCCTAATATAAGAATGCAAGTAACTTTACTGAGCAGTTTTCAAGTTTATGTGTGTTTAATTTGCTAATGTTCCAACAGCTAAAAAAAATGATGTGAAAGAGCTGGGAATCAATGTTGGAGAGGCCTTCACAAAGTCATAGATACAAGGAAGGAATTCACCATGCTGTTTGTCCTAAAAGTATTCCACCACAATAACTGAGTGAATTTGAAAAGGAGCTTCTCCTATGCATGGTAGGACATGTAAAGAAAGAGAGCTAGATTTTTCACGATTATATTTGTATTGTCTTTAAGTAATGGTGTAAAGGAGTTACTATAAACTCCATAAAGTTTATAAATGCATTGCATCTTGATTGATGGATCACTCCTGTCTTCATTCTTCCCCAACTTTTTTCCTCAATGTTCTTAATGTCACTAAATATGCAACAAATAAATATGCAATAAATATGACTTATTAATGTATGGGGATCTCTGCAACTAGTCTCAAAAGTAGTTTACACTATGTCACGAGGAACACACAGGAGTCATGTTTTTTAACAAAATGAGATTCCAGTACCAAAGAACTTTCTAAGACATTTTTTGTTGAAGTTTCTAAAGTTCACTGCAATCTATTCAATGCATGATTGTGACTGTATTCTAATAAAATTTTATTTATAGCCAGAAATGGTGGTACATGCCTATATTTACAATAGTCAGGGTCAGTTAGGAAGTTCTTAAATTCCATGCCAGCCAGGGCTACGTAGATTTCAGGACAGACTAGTCTGTGAGTCTTTGTCTCAAAATCAACAGCAACAAAAAAATAGTAGACCAAAGTTTGCTCACTAAATATGGTGAATAAGAAGGTAAACTCTAGCAATAACAATGTTTTATATTATTATTATTATTGTTATTGTTATCAGTTTGACAATTATTACACAGTGTATCTACTGTGTAAAATGTTTACAACTGCATGTAGAGGAACTTTCAAGGCAAGTAGAGTCCCAGGACATAAAGAATTTTCTCCTTAAAATTTGCACAAAGGAGGGGTTAACAATGCTTGATAGGAAATGTACTCATTACCTTACTCATGTAACTATATAGTAGCTTTAAATATTTTTTTAATTTGCAAAACTGAAAAGCATCTTATGACTAGACAATCAGGATCATCTGTGCTTCATCTCAACTCTGCCCCCATCTGCACTGTGAAAAGGGAACCCAGCAGTCTGATACTTACTATCTATCTATGCGTACTATCTATCTAATCAATACCTAAATCAAATTTCTGGCAGGATCAACTTTTGGCTGGAGTACCACTCTACTAATCAACCCTTGAATACTGTCACCATCCTTGTCTCATTATCTTATCTCTCTAATTACTTTGTCAGGCAATAAGCAGTCTAGTAACATTATTTAATCCTACCACTATTTGTGAGTTACAAATAAAGCAAAAACTATGTGGCTTTAAAGAACAATGTCTTATAGACTGGGTGAGTAAGGAATTTGGGAGGACCAAATGAGGAAACCTAACTGAAGCTTTCCAATCTCTTCGAGTTTGTGATTGCAGTCAGATTGTAACAGTTGCTTACGAGCTGTTTTAGTTGGATCCATGAATTAACTTGTATCAGGACAAAGATGAGGAATTCTATTGTGTATCTATGTCTTTTATCAGAGTTACTCTTTCCCACAGCCACTCTGCAACCATCTTAGAAGGCAGAAGAAACAGACCACCTGCCAGGTAACAATGAGAAACCCTAAGATGATGTACTGTTAGAAAAACTATAGCCACCACTGACCACATCTCTGAACACACCTATGACTTGAGACTGTTTTATGTATGCATACCTATCTCATCCTCTGCTCCTCCCCAATTCCCCCTAATTTAACATTCTGTACCTCAGAAGACAACAGAAGATAGCTGCTATGTAATAAATTTCCTTTATTCTGTCCAGCACTTTATTTCTTTATTTAGCATATAGAGACAATAAATAACAAGACGAGACAAGTAGAATTATCCATGGACCTAGCATCAACAACTCTGGTTTCAAGATGGTGGCTGGAGCTTTGTTAGCTAGCCATTTCTTGTTGGTGAGGCTGGTTGGCACCTTCTTGCACTAACTGTGATAGAGTTAGTATTAAACTGTTTAAATTCCAGCTTGGATCTCCCTTGAGTGTTGTAATAAGTAAATGATAAGCTGTAATGTGTTTTATAATCTAACATTGAAAGTCAAATGGCAATACTTTTATTGTGCTGTGTTGATTACAAGCCCATCTCGAACCAAAGGAATAAAAATAGGATGCACATCTTAATGGGGAAAAATAAGCTTTTAAGAGAGCATGAGAGATGGGAGAACATATGATTTTGGAAAATACAACCACAATATACAAGCAAACAAATACCAAATAGAACCAATATGGAAATTTGCCATCCTATCAAATTTTCAAACACTTTGCACTTCCAGAACTGGGATTAAATTCTGGCTACAATACTTACTGTTCATTTATTCATAAGCCATGATCAATTAGATTTTCTACTTTTGTACATTACTTAAAAAATCTTTAATTCTGGTTTCTTCCAGTAAACTGATATTATAGCAATATTTCATTGGATTTTTCCTAAATGTTAGTTACAGAAGCTAATACATTAGGAAGGCCTATTATAATGAAAATAAATGTTATCTATTCTTACTAATATTATTGTGCTTACAAATAATAAGTCCAAATTTGGCTTTATAGCACAAGAATCTGAAGAAATATACCCCAATAGAATCAGAATGGGAGAGTCAGAACTGAGTTCAATCCCAGCTCTACCTTAAACATAAATAATATATGCAAAGTGTTGGGAGCAAAAGAGTCACTTAAAAAATAAATCTCTCTTTTCTATATTGGAGACAACATGCTTGAATTAAATGGACCTTTCCCAAATAAGCCAATAACACTTAGCATTAGACTTTTATGCAACGCTGAGGGATTAACTTTTAAAAAGGATAAGAGATTCTCATTACCTAATATTATTCCAACTAAAGCTTATAAATTGCTTTAAATACACACATAGCACTGTAAATGTTAAGGGATAAATGAAGTTTGAATGGATTATAGTTTTATATAGAATTTACATTAAACATGACAAAAGATAATGTTTAAAAGAGAATATGTGCAAGTTCTAGTAGTAATAATGCTTTGGGTTTTTTTATTTTATTTGTTGTTGTTGTTGTTGGGGGTACTAGTCAAGGGGCATGAACTCAAGGCCTGGATGTGGTCCCTAACCTTTTTTTTTCTTTTTAATACTGGTACTCTTATCACTTGAGTCACAGTGCTACTTCTGGCTCTTTAGTAGTTAATTGGAGATAAGAGTCTCACACAATTTTCTATGTGTGGCACCTGCCAAGAAATTTTTCTTTTTCTTTTTTTCTTGTCTACAAGGGGCTTGAAATCAGGGCCTGTCTATGGGTTTATCTGTTCAAGGCTAGCTCTCTACCACTTTGAGACAAAGCTCCACTTCCAGTTTTCTGGTAGTTAATTGGAGATAAGAGTCCCATGAACTTTTCTGCCCGGACTGGCTGTGATCTTCATATTTGAGCCTCCTCAGTAGCTAGGATTACAGGTATGAGCCATTGGTGCTCAGCTAGCTATTTTTTAAATATATGCATTACATTAATCCTACCCCTTGCAAAAAAATCACTTAATCTCTAAAGATGTAGAATTTAAGTCTCCAGCTTCATATCTCTCCTTAATGCCATCTTCCAAAGTCCTTATTTCCTCATTGATTCTAGACTATATATACTCTCTTGATACTTGAACTCAAGAATACTTGGAAGACAAAAATAATAAAAAGACATGGTATCTTTGTATGAAGACAGGATAGCTATGAAAAACTAGAAGGGCAGCCAGATAGAGAAAGAGAGATCAATAGAGGAAACTAACCAGACTACACTGCAATATATGTACTAGTGTTTACCAGGGTGAAATCCTTTTTATAGTGTGTGCTTAAATTTAAAGGAGGCTGAGATCTGAAAAGATTGCTGTTCAAAGCTAGCCCAGGCAGGAAAGCTCACTCAAGCCAAAGTTCCAAATTAAGAGAGCACTAGCCTTGAGCAGAAGAGCTCATAGAAAGACCCTGAGTTCAAACCCCAAGGTGGAAAAGAAAAAAAAAAGAAAAATTTACTTATCAATACGATACCATTTGAGCCATACTCCTTCAGACAAATTCAAATATTTGGATTTTGTAGTGGTCACATAACTGTTTGTTTCTTCTAAAATTATTTCCTAGAAGAATATAATGAAGACCAATAAGTAAAATCATTGAGAAAAATATTCAGGTTGAACCACAAGTAGAAAAAAATCTTAAAATGTGCTGTTCCAAGACAAAGTTAAAGAATAATGAACAGTTGCAAATACAGAACCAGCATTAAAGGAAAGAATTTTCAGATGCGCGCGCGCGCGAGCGCACACACACACACACACACACATACACACACATACAGTCAGTCGTGGGCCTTGACTTCTGGGCCTGGGCACTGTCCTTCAGCTCTTTAGCTCAAGGCAAGCACTCTGCCACTTGAGCCGCAGCTCCACTTCTGTTTTTTTAGTGGCTTGTTAGAGATAACATCTCATGAACTTTCCTGTCCGGGCTGGCTTTGAACTGTGATCCTCAGGTATCAACCTCCTGAGTAGCTAAGATTACAGGAGTGAGCCACCAGCACCCAGCTTTATTTTCAGATGCATTCTTAACTTGAGAAATTGTTTTGGCTATCTGACCTTGCAATTGGGGTAAACCTGCCTTGATTAAGTTGATAGTGCTTGCATAAAGAGACACTTCATGCTTCACCAACCCTCTCACAGTGTCCACAATTATGCATTATACTCTACTAACTTATTATATATACTGTGCAAAATTAAAAAGTAAATTGCCTACCACATCACCTCTTAAAATGTGAGGCCATATGAACAATAAAAATGTACAAAACTTTGCCTTATCAAACAAATTGTGAACTCATGGTATCTGAGGGAAGTGATTCTAGGAGCAACCTAGAACCAACAAGATTCTCATCAAGGTCCATGTAAACCTGACAGAGTCCTTTGAGATTGTGGTGAGTGAGAACTCTTGGGGAAATGCCTATGGGCACTAACCCCAAACACAGAAGTAAGAAGAGGGGGAATTAGGCTAGAGTGTTATCATTGTTATTTAATGGTTTGGGTGTTGCTTCTAGTTTCTATTTTGATTAAAATCTTACAGTTTTATTCTCCTACAAGAGATTAAAAGCTAAGTGTAATGTTTTTGTCGTCAACAGGGATTTTATGTAGTCTTCCATTTTATTGTATATTAACAACTACTAGGTTTGTCTTCTTCGATGTCTTTGACAATTTAAATTTACTAGTTCAAAGGTCATTGTTTTGGAGAGAGGGAGAGCATATGTCATTGTCTACTCTCTTTCCTACCCTCACCAGCGCTCTTAGTCCTAGTTGCAAACCTGGTAATGATAGCTTACTGCTGTAACCCTAAATGCTCCAGGAGACTGCGATTTGAGGATCTTAGTTGTATGGCAGCTCTGGCAGATGAATCCTAGAGAGTCTTATCTCCAATTAACCACCAAATGCTGGAAGTGAAGTCATGGCTCAAGTCACAGAGGAACTGTTTTGGGTGAAAATGTTAAGCAAGAGCATGAAGCCCTAAATTCAAGCCCCAGTACTGGAAAATACAAAAATTAAAAAATACTTTCTTCAATACACTGAGTCAAGAATTATTTTATATGTTAACTTTAGACTAAATTTGTTTCTTAATGTAAATTTATAAGAATTCTCTATGTGTAGAAATGGGAAGTCTACAACATTCAATAGAAATATAAACTTTTGAAACTTTGTACTTATTTTATTACTATGTCATTCAATATTTAACAGTTTATTGCATATCTTTGGCTTTTTCTTTATAAAATCTTCCACAATTTCCCTAAAAGAGTTATTTAGTTACATATATAAAATTAAAATTTAAATATTTCTACTCCCAAGATAAATGAGTTGTAGTTAGTTTTATGCAACATCTCAAAACTGATTTCTTTTAAGTTTTGATAAGTATAAAATAAAATGAGATAAGAACATGTATAACCATATTTGCTAGTAAGCAAAGTTTAGTAAGGAAAAAATTAATTAGCTGAGGAATATATAAACTCAACCTGTATAAAGTTCTCGTCATTATATGTTAAAACCTGGTTTGCATAATCAGTTGAATTTCCTGCTACTTTGTCAAGTTTAATACAAGTCAAACAAATAAATTACAGTGGTCCAAATATGGAGTTCAATAGGCTTTACATGGTAACAAAACATGAATTTATTTGTGAAATATATGTACAGAGCACTTTGATTCTACCAATTTTTCAAGTGTTGGGATTAATGTGGGCAGTCACTTGCACCTTGGTGAATAAGAAAATTTTTAGTGGCAGGAACAACTCGAACAAAAGCATGACAAACACAAAGCATGTCAAAAATTCATAGAAATAGCTAAGATATGGAAACAACCCAGATGCCCCTCCGTACATGAATGGATCAAGAAATTGTGGTATATATACACAATGGAATTCTATGCCTCCATCAGAAGAATGACATTGTCCCATTTGTTAGGAAATGGAAAGACTTGGAAAAAATTATATTAAATGAAGTAAGCCAGGCCCAAAGAAACATAGGTCCAATGGTTTCCCTTATTTGTAATAACTTGTATATGTCTGAAACAAGCAAAAAAGGTCAGATAAGTTGATGTTAAATGAAATGAACCCCAAGATAAGGACCCAAGAGGTGGTTTTCTTTCTTGCTATTGTTTCTAACATATTTATAAGGTGATTGTTTTGTTGCTTTGAATGTCTCTGCCCCATGGTATAACCCCTGTTTTCACTGTATTTGATGTTGGTATAATTTGTGGAGGGGAAGGGAAAAAACAAATTGTTTAAATAGGAATACAGGTGGACTCTTGCAACAATGAGATGTACAAAATGCTATGTTGAAAACAAACTTTACAACTTTGGCGGGGGGCAGCGGGGAAGGGTGGCAGGGAGGAGGGAGAAGGGAGTGTAGTCGTGGAGATGGGAGGGCTTGGATGGTAGGGGAAAAACAAAGGAGGAGGAAAAATGTTTAATAAGAAATTTACTTATTACCTTGCTCATGTAATTGTAACCCCTCACAATAAAAACACATTTAAAAAATTGGTAGAACAGTACCTGTAACACAAAGATGAGTTCATTTTCTAACAACTACACTCAGTGAGGAAGAGTGTCCTGTGAGAAGTCTTTATCTTCACCTTTGGAAAGATGTTTAACCTACAGCTTTGACAATGAATGAAAATAGATATCATCGGTGGGACATGTTTTGTCTTCTGAGGTATGCCTCCTGACACAGCCTGACCATATTCATGAATGAGTCCATTACGGGGTGATTGAGCACAAGTAAAATCTAAAAGAAACAATTTTTCTGAGATCAATTTTGGTAACAAAGAGGTAAGCACAGCTCACAGAACTCTCCAATAAAGCATCATATACCGATAAGAGATTCCATCTTTCTTAGCCATAGAGCCAAACATGAAAATATAAAGTTTTAATGGCTCCTATTTCATTCAAAATAGAATTCCAATGTGTAATATAAGTCACATCAGTGTTCACTCCACCTCTATCATCCAAGAATCTTCATACTGGACTTTGTATGTGAGTTCTACAAAAATAATTGGAATTTCTGTATAATATACTCTAGGATAGTTCTCTTTTTTAGCTTCCCTTACCCAGAAATCTATTTCTTTCTTCTTCAGCTAATTCCAACCCAGTCTTAATAGCTACGATACCAGTTTCTCAATGAACTCAAACAAAATGGCATTTGAGAGACACAGAAGCAAACACTATTATATTTAGTCCTCAAAAGTTTTATATAAGTTAATAAATTAAATGAATGCTAGTTGTGAATGTCTTACAGGCCATATTCAATTCCATGCAGATAATATCCCCAACATTTCTCATTCAGAAAATAATTGAGTATATCCACTTTTGAAGCAGAGATTCAACTTTTGACATTTCTATGGTCATATGTTCTAGAGGACTGAGAGAAAAACTGGCTAAATTTTCCAAAAAAAAAAAAAAAATAGTGCATGGGATTTAATTGGCAGTCATTCATTTGAGGGGCAGACAATTATGCTGATTTCATTCGACACTTTCAGCTAAACTAAGCAAAGATCATTACTGTTCACAGACTAGCATTTGTCATAAAGTGCATCCAGTTCCTCCTGTGGCTGGACATTGCCTTCTATCTGTATCCGTCCTCCTCTATAATTCCCTTTCACCCTCAGTTTCCAATTATTTCAGGGATGATTCATTATTAGGTTCAAATAAAATAATATTGCAAAGTACCATGTCCAATGGGGGCACCTTTTGAGTAATCTGTAACTGTTATCCATCATTTTTGACAACTTTACATGGTAACAAGAAGCAGCTATTTGTGCTGAGCATTGCACAAGTTTATCTTCAGCCTTCATACCTTTAATTAGCCATCTAATTGGTGTATGAAAGGGTTCATTTTCATATTTTTTAAAAGTTGCCTAACGTAGAGTGTTCAGTGTAACAGTCCTCTAGGCACATCAAGTACTTTGGGATGTTTTTATAAAGGTAGAACAAAAAGAACTTTTCATGGTTCTCCTTAAGTAGCCAGGGGTGGCCTTGTTTGGCCAAAGTCAACACTTGACACTCACTTTAGAGTGAAAATTTTAATCACTCTTTAATGTTCTCATTTCCCATGCAATCATTGTGTGCTCCCTAGGCAAGGGACCTTAGAAAAGCTGGGACCAGGTATCTCTTCCTGCGTTCCTTCTTAGTGTAGATACACTGCAAAAATAGTGGCAAAACAGAGCTGCAAGGCAAGAGAGCACTTTTGCCACTGTGAGTGATGAACCACCATAGGTAAGGGAAATGAAACATGGTCCATTTTCTGCTGACCCAGTTTTCACTTGAAAGGTCTGTTGTATGGATGTGACGGACAAGTCAGCTCTGTGGCCACAGCTATCTATTATCCTTCCACAGTGTTCTCTAATACCACATCTAAGTGCTCCCAGCCAGGAAGTAGATTGATTGGCTCAAAAACAGGAGAACAGTCAGCAGTCTGTGGCATCTTCTCCACGTTAGACAAGGTGTGTGGACACTAGGGAATTTCCTCACACATCTAACATACTTACTATGGAAAAGATTTTCATCCCTGTTCCTAGATATATACAGTATCTGTGTTCCTCTTTCTAGGTTCTTCTCACATGCACTGGCAACACATAAGTATGAAGCTCACCCCACCATCATGTGAAGAGTGAAACACAGGAATCCTTCACACTGAATTGACAAACTCAACTTTGAAGGAAACAAATATATGGTATTACTGCCTACCATTTACATAAGGAAGAAGGAAAAATACTTTTTATTTTACACTAAGCTTCTTCTATCCCTCCCCAAATTTTCTTCTTTTCTCAGTTCTCTATCTATGGAAAATTACTGTAATATAGTCTTTTTAATTCTTGAATGACTTCACTTGGCAAATGTAAGAAAAGAAACTAAGAGTTTCTCCTCAGCTAACAATTATTGAAAGAAGTATGGATTTTAATTTTAATTTCCTGACAACGTCAAGCTGATGTGTTTTGAATCCTTTCTCTTAGAATTCCACTCACCTTAAATTCCAGGCCTTACTTTCCTTATATCTTTGTGTATCTTATTTCACAGAGACATTTACCAATGAATTCCTCATACTCAAATCTGTCTCTGTTCTTTTCAACAGAAATTATGCCAGGCTTACTAAAGAAAAACCCCTGAAAATTAGGAAATGCTTTTTTTCTAATCTATAGAAAATTTGAACAGATATAGAAAGGTTATCTAATGTAGATAATGGCTTGATGCAAAGAAGAAAAGTGTAAATTGAAGATGTTCAAATCAAAGAGAGAATTACATAGCTGGTAAAAGGACACTCTCTTGTTGTATGATGCTGAGGCAGAGATAGCTAAGTACTACTCAGCCATTCTTTCCATAGCAAGGACTCCTGCACTGGGAAAGTGATGCTGTGGGTTGTTTCTACCTACCTGCACATTAGAATTGGGGAAGGAAGAGCTCACAAGGCAGCAGTAGTTTCTAAACCTGTGGGGTTGTTTTAGAATACATCCAGAAACTCTTTAAGTCTTCTCTGTAGGTGTGGGAGCCCAATACCCCTCTCTTCAAGGATAGGAAACACAGAACTTTTACTAGAGAAGAATTAAATATAGTGGAAGCAACAGTATGTGGAGTGGAAACCACTGATTTGGTTTTTCCCTTTGATTTTTCTCAAAGGACACTACCTCTGGTGGAAACCAGCAACATACAAAGAGTGTCCTATGCCAGCAAATGAGGGTTTCCTACAAGAGTCAGGAAGAGAGGCTTATGATCAGCAACCATATAAAGAGTGACCCTAGCAGTGAGCTTCACCTTCAATGACTGTAGCTCCAGGTAACATATGGACAAGTATATGGTAGGAGACCCTGTTCCTGACATTAGTGCATTAAAACAATGGCAACAAGAAACAAACCAGATGAATGATGAAAGGGGTGACACTGACCAAAATGCAATGTATTCATAAACTGCTATTCAACAAGAATGGCAACTCCTTTGTATCTACTTCGAGATAATTGAAACACACAGACACAAAGACACACACACACATATTTAAAAGAAAGTATGGTATTTTCACAATTAATAAAAAGAAAGTAAGAATGATATAAAAGATGCCATGAGGACATCTCAAGAATTGGCAGTCCCTCTCCTCTGTTTATGATCTTTAGTTGTGTGTTTTTGCTGTTTGTGGGACTTAAACTCTGGGCCTGGCTACTGTCCCTCAGCTCTTCAGCTCAAGGCAAGCACTCTACCACTGGAGCCACAGCGCCACTTCCAGTTTTCTAGTGGTTTATTGGAGATGAGTCTCATGGACTTGATTTTCCTGCCCAGGATGGCTCTGAACCACTATCCTCAGATCTCAGCCTCCTCAGTAGCTAGGATTACAGGTATTAGCCACTAGTAAGTAGTTGTAAAAAAGTGTTTCAAGTCACCATATCAGTTTATGAGTAGAATGCATCTTGATTAATGTAATTTTTCTCTCCCATCCATCTGAACTTCACTGATCCTCTCAAATTAGGTGGTTCCATTTTCACTGAACATTGACTATTCATTACAGTGAATATTGAATAATATTCAGTACATTAAATATTATAACTGTATTTGCCAGCCCTTCGTCTTTCCATTCATCTTCCCACTTTGACCTATTTCCCTTTAAAGAAACATGTTTCAGCTTCCTGCTATTCATTATGTTAAACTGTAAGCTAGTTCTTCAAAGGAATTATACCACTAGAGTCTGCACACAAACACATTCTGTACTTTGGTCAGTTTTTTGTGTATATGACCCTGTATATGTCTCCATATATTTTTTATAATTTAGATCTATATTCCACATATAAGAGCAAGCATTTTCTTTTTGTCTCTCTAATTCATTTATTTCATTTAACATAATGTTCTCAGGTTCACCAATTTTTCAGCAAATGGCATAATATTCCTCCAGATGGATGATTTTATATATAGATGTATATATACAAATATATTATGTATCATTACACAACATTATTGTAGTAATAATATACTATTATAATACAATAATTTAATATTATTATAGTAATATTATCTTATTGTATACATAATACAATATATTATATATAATGTGATGTGTGATATATACCACTAAAATATTTTTAATATAAAATAGAAATACCCATGCATTATGTGTTATGACAAGCACTGTTCGAACATAAACTGAATACTTGGTCCCCAGCTGGTAGGTAAAGGTAGGCTTGATTTGCATCCTACGTAAAGGAAGTTGGAGGCAGTGATCTGGGATAATGCCTTGGAAGATTATTTTTGATTTACAGTCTTCTCTTCTAACTCTGCTTTGTCTGTCATGGGGTAAGAAGCTCCTACCATCATGATGCCAGCTCAGAAACAGAGCTGTGTGACCAAAGATGGAATCCTTTAATATTATAATCCAACAAAAATCTCTCCTCCTGTTTGCTATATGTTGTCACAGATATTCTGCCCTCAAAAATGCAAAAGTAACAGACACATCACCCATGTTGGAGGATGAATTTATATATATAGTATATGTATATATAATATATTGTATATAATAGGTATTATTATCTTTATCATTATCTATTATCATCTTTATTACTCATCCTAATAAACAAGCAATATTAAGTTCCAAGTTTTCTACTTCATAAAGCAAATAAGAGTTGTTATATTTTTATTCCTAAAAACATGCAATTACTATCAAAAATGAGAAACAAAAATGCACAAAAAATTTAAATACCCATAGGTTCAATATAGAATCTCTACAACATTTCCTCAATATTCAATTGTAAAAATAACCATGGCATCTGTTATATAGTTGGATTTTTGTTTATCAGTTTTTCACTTACCATTTCAATGGTATCACTCATTGAATGAAACTCAGTAAATATTTGTTTCATAATTTTTCCCAAAGTATTCAAAATTATATAGAAATAAAACATAACAAATAGTAATCAAATGTATTATAATTTATTTTAAAAATAATGAATATCATAAATCACTATTTTTTACATATTGATTTAAAGAAAGGCTTCTGGTGCTCTGATTTTTTTCATTTTTTATTAATAATAATGTTTTTATTGTGAAAATTCTGTATACAGGTACTACAATTACATGAGCAAGGTAATGAATACATTTCTTATCAAGCATTGTTGCCTCCTCCTTTGTTTCCCCTTATCTTCCCTGCCTTCCCATCTTCCCCCCACCCCCTTTCCCTGCCAAAGTTGAAAAGTCCATTTTTTGACATAATGTCTTGTACATCTCTTTGTTGCAACAGGTCCACCTGTATCCCTATTTAAACAATTTGTTTTTTCCCTTTGCCTCCCCAAATTATACCAACATCAAATACAGTGAAAACAAGGGTTATACCTGTTTTATTATTTTATAAAAATAATTATAAGCAGCTATTGCTTCCAAGAAGAGGGAACAAAATTTTGTTAATAAAGTAAAACAAAGATAAAAGTTGACAACAAATAGATAATATAATATTTATATGTATAAGAGCAATATTAACACCTAAATGTGACACTCTCTCTGAAAATATGAAGGAGGTCTGGGAAGTTAGCTCAGTGGTAGAGCGCTTGCCTTGCATGCCTGAGGCCCTGGGTTCGATTCCTCAGCACCACATAAGCAAAAAGAAAAAAGCCGAAAGTAGCGCTGTGGATCAAGTGGTAGAGCGCTAGCCTTGAGCTGAAGAGCTGAGGGACAGAGCCCAGGCCCAGAGTTCAGTCCTCACAACCGGACACCCCCCCCCAAAAAAAAGGAAATATGAAGGAAACAAAAACCTTTGTTCAAAAGAATAGAAAAGGGAGTAAATTGCCAAAGAGAAATAATATGTTAAAGATATGAAAATGATTATAACTCTCCAGATATCTGCATACATATAACAAATATTTCTCTAAGTTGCATACCAATACTTTGGTGAAAAGAAATGCTGACAGTGTGGGTTTCTTATTAGGATCTAATTTCAAACAAAAGGATGATGAGGTAAAATCTTTGAGCTATTCTGATGGTTGTTCATTCATGACAGTGACAATATAAAAACTTCAGGGCACACAATGCTTAATGGAAAACAATGAATACCAGCCAGTCATCTTTGTGTGATAAACTAGCAAAATGCAACCTGAAATACATATCACTTGTGAATATGAGACAAAGGTAGTTTACAAATTAAAGAAAGTGAGTAACCACCTGATGAAGTGCACAATAGATCAAATCTGTAATGACAATCAGGAAAATTTCAGCTTGAGTTCATTGAGACACAGGCTATACCAAGTGGTTGTGAATGCTAGGTTTTACAGAATATAAGAAATCTTGGGTGCATCAGAATCTGCTATAATGTGGAAAAACATGCAAGATGAAACAAATATACTATGTTTTACACATTACTGTTACTATGAATTACAATTAACAATAATAATTCTGAAAAAGGGGAAACATTCTTAATATCTTTTTTCACTCTTGGTTGTTATCACGCTATGGTTTATATTTTGAATAGTATGAATATATAGAACATGAAATTTCAGGAGAAATATATGAATAGTTTATAATTAAACCCAGAACAACTTCATCTATGCCTAAAAATCCTAATACCTTAGTATTCTTAGTAATGCAAATATATAAATATATTTAGAAAGTATACTAAAGTGTGTAAAAATTAAACAAACAGCACTAAATGACATAATTTTCCTTCACTAGGATTCTGCTACATGAATTAAAATTCATCATGAACTTAAAAAGTAAAGAGCTAAAACCCGTCTAAATACCAGCTGCCTCTCCTTAGAAAAGGAGAAGATATAATAGAGGCTGCCAAAAAAAACAACAAACTTCTATTGCCAATGTTCCATTCAGAAATGCATCTGAAGCTGTTAGATCTCAAGAAAAGAAAGCAAAATCATAGATTAAAAGAAACAGAAATTTAGACATTTTCAAGTTGTGATTGAATGTTCAGTACAGCAGAAGCCAGCCAGGAGAGAAATCAAATAGACATAGTCCGATAAATCCATCACATGCAATGATTAAACCCATCTCCCTCTCAAAGGGGTTAGTCCCTGGTAGGTAATTCAATGGAGTTAGTTTTGAAGGGTCTTCTGTGTGGAGCTAATCTAGTGGTTGGTAAAGCTCTCTGTAAACTATGGTGGTGCTTGTCCAACAAGCCACACTCCACTGAAAACAAAAATGATGCATCTGATTTCTCCGACTGTGTTGATGACCAAACTGAATCAACCACCCAGCTGAACTGATCAATAATAGAGAGAGTGGCCATTAATACTGCTGGAAACACCATTTCCAATGAAAAATAGTCAACTTCAGAGGCTGCACAGGACTGCGGAGTCAGTCTACGACCACATAACTTTCAGAGCCTGGATTTTTAGAAGCCTGAAATTGTAATTTGGGGAAGGCATAAAGCTTTCATGTACATGGAAGTTATAGAGAATAATCATCTTTCTCTGATTTTACATTCTTATTTGTAAAATGTAGTTGGCTTGGACAGCACAGAAAGCAAACTCTGTATGGAAGGAGTGAGAGGCACCCACTTTCAAAGCCAGATAGATTGAAGCCTAAATAAAGCTCTCTAGGTTCTTCTTCTCATTTAGGTTTTCCCATCAGTCAATTGAATGTCATTACACTTCTGTAGGCAATTATTTTGAGAATTCTATAAGCCAATATACACTACTAAGAATCTAACTATGAGTCTAGAATATTGTAAGTACCAAATAACTATTAAGTGAATGATTCTTTGAATCTTAATTTCTTTCAGCCAGAAAGGGAGGATGAGGGAATCATCCAAATTTATTTTCTGCTTTATATTTCTTTTTGCTTTTTCCCAGTTGAGCTACTGAAAAACAGAGAAAAGAAACTCAGAAGAGAGCTGTAATTGACAAAACCACTGCTATGAGGCTGGCATTCATACACCTTGTTTATTGAGAATGTCAATAATAATAGTAACAATAATAGAACTCATAACATTTACCATGTTCCAAGCACCATGCTGAGTAATCATATTACATAAATATATATTACTAATTTTTGATTTTAAAAAAATTCTATAAAATATTACATTCACCTTCATGTCTAAACAGAAGTTATTCTCCTCATCCATTAATGCAATAAAAAACTGTCCCACCCAAGTAACTATGGCTAGGACAGCCTGCACATATCTGATTTAATAATCTGCAGCTTCCTATATACCAACTCTCTTTTTCTGGAGATTCTTTACAGGAAATATGAGAGAAATAATTAAGAAAGGATCAAGTGGATGTGCTGATAACCTGGAAAAACAAAACAAAACAAAACACAAAACATTGGAGCTAAGAAGAAAGAAGAGTGTTTTGTAAATGGTGAGAATGGAAGCTGGTGCTTAACACCAGGAACTGAACCCCAGTGTGTTGACGGAGGAAGATGAAGAGTTCCTAGTTTGGTTTGCCATTAGGTTACAACACACTTTACAATGAATTACACCACTGAAGAGAAAGCACTAACCTTGTGTGTTGAGAAAAATCTAAGGTTGATACCCAAAACCAAGCTAAGCTGTTTACATTAAAATAGTTCCCAAAACATTTACATGAGTCTTCTAGTTACTATGCACAAGTCCTGGAGAAATAGGAAATTATTCTTTTGTAAGTAACTTATAATACAAATTTAATTAAAATGTGAGGACTGAGCCAACCTGTTCTGGGTCCCACTGCTCATTCTTCTGAGCAGCCTCTTTGTTAAATAAACCTTTTTACCTTATTATAAACAAAGAAAATGAAAGAACTGAGCCTGTCTCATTTTCAATATTTGTCAAAATATTGAGTTAACCAATCAGTGCTTCATGTTCATAAACTGCATTTTAAATAAGATGTATCTAACTGGAAAAAATTCCATCATGGGAGAATAAATGCAAGTTTAATACTAAACATCAAAATCAGCTTGCCTCAGGCTATTGCTGCTAGTATTGAAAGCATAGAGCTTTCAATATTAGTTTAGTTTTCTAGTTATTTCCAATAGGATTTTGTCCACTAACCTTATTTATGGTTAAATTCTGTTTAGAGTCAGTCAGCTTCCTTGTGCAGATTCCTTCCAGTTACAAAGATGATGTCTTCTCCAGGAGAGAAGACAATGCTGGGAGTTCCTGAAATATAGTTCTGCTTGGATACTTTGAATTGATCTGGTGGTATCCCCTTATCTAGGTTCTTGAGAAGTCTACCACAGTCACCTGATCCTCAGCATTAAACAGCCTAAATGTGACTTATTTCTTTCTTGCCCTTTTCTGGTTCACTAGCCACCAGTTTACCATTTCCCCCTTCTCTGGCAATCTACAGTTCTTGTATGCTTAGAGATTGAGATTAT
Organism: Dipodomys ordii; assembly: GCF_000151885.1. Taxonomy (NCBI): domain Eukaryota; kingdom Metazoa; phylum Chordata; class Mammalia; order Rodentia; family Heteromyidae; genus Dipodomys; species Dipodomys ordii. Next base: position 11,226,914 of record NW_012267268.1, read on the forward strand.
CAGCCAGAAACAGTCATAATCCTAGGAGAACAGAATACACAGAGATATATTTTTCATAGGTCTTGTTAAAATTCAACTAAAATTTTGCTTGAGATTGTCTCTGTACTTTAAAGGTAGTGACATGCACCCTAACTTAACATGTTCAGGGATTGCAACCAAACAGGAGCACATATTCTGGTGATAACTAGTTGAGTTACTCAGCCTTAGTTTCTTAGAGTCAGCCATTCACAGACTGTCAATTTTCAGATCACATCCATGTAAGGCAATATGCCTCATCATCACACATAGCAAGGCAAAGGCTGTGCAATGTCATATTTTGACTATCAATATTACCTTCCTATATTACTGAGGCTTGTTGAAAACATAAGTATTGTCTTGTTGTTGTTGATATAGGCTTTCATTATGTAGTCCAAGCTGGCCTTGAACTCAGATCCTCTTTCATCAACCTTCTGAGTGCTGGGACCATGACTGGCTCCATAAAGCCTTATTTTTTGTAATTATTATTACTTTTTAAACTCAAACTCAGTTATATTTTATTTTTCTGAAGTTTTTAAGTATTCTAAATCAAGCTAATAGATTATAACAATAACGTGTTGTATAATCTTAGCTGAACAAACAAATCTTCATTTACAATATATTAAAATATGTAAAATTATGTTTTATGTGACTAATAGTAAGCAAATATTAGCCAAATAAAGGGTGACAATTTCAGAAGATATAAAAATTTAATTTCATCATTAAGGCAAATAACATGCATCACTTATATGATGATTTTTATTTTCTTTTAAGGCAATATCAAGATTTACATAACCAATATTGCTTAAGTTGTGATTTCAAGTTTTATGATTCTGCAAGGCTATGAGGAAAACCCAAACCAACTTTATTTAAATCTCTATTTAAGCAAGAATGTACCTTAATCCATAAGGCCACAGTGGAAGCCTTAGCTAAATCGTATAGAGTTGGAAGGCTTCTGAGTGTCTGGTCTGACCTTCTGCACTATATGACGGAGACTGCTGTTTAGGTGCTTGACCTCTGCCAACCATAAACACTTGAGGAATTTATATTGCCACTTGATGTATATCAATTGTTCTTTACTAAAACATAATATATTAGAATAGCTTAGATGAAGTAGTCCAAAAACTCAGAAAAAGTGGTGAGATTGCGTGAGACCACGCAGACAACCATGATCTAGGCTGAAGTATATATTCTATTCTGTGGTTTTAGCTTCCTGTATTTCATTCCATTTCATTCCATTCGCTCATGTGAAACATCTGCAAAACAAATTGGAACCAAAATACCACAGCTGCTTCTTTCAGTATTCATCAACAACTCATCTGAACTCCAGTGCTCCCTCCCATAACTTATGTAATTGGGAATGAGAATTGGAGGATGGTGGTTCGAGGGTTAGCTGGACAGAAATGTTTTCAGACTTCATACCAATCCATCACTAGATGCAGTGGTGTATACTTGACATTGCAAGAACTGTGGGATTGGGAGGATGATGGAATCTCCTATCTTTTCTTTCTTTGGGAATCTCTACACATCTCTTTCACTTGTGAAAGCTGGCTTTGTGAGGTGTAGCACTCTCAGAAGCAAAGCTTGCTTGTTTTAACTGTATGCATTTACCAACATTCTGTCTTTGATCTCCATTTTTCTGGTTAGCAATATGCTCAGCATTTTATAGACAATTGATTGTGTATTGCAAGGGGCTGCTCATTGGTGGCTTTAAAATTCTCAGTGTTCTTGTCTCAAAGATGATCATGTTTGACTGGGTGCTCATCTTAATTGGAAATTCATGGAGATTTTTGGCTATCAATATTCACCTTTGTTGTAAAGTTTGTTTTTCAACATGAGGTCTTATACATCTCATTGTTGCAATGAGTCCACATGTGGGAAGCTTTGTGATTATTACTTTAAATAATCTCTCTGCTTTGCTTTCTCTCTGTTTCTCTCTCTGTTTCTCTCTCTATGTTCTATGTTTCTCTGTGTGTTTCTATGCCTCTCTCTCTCTCTCTCTCTCCACTGCCCCCCTCTGATTTTTTTTATTGTGAAAATACTGTACAGAGGGGTTACAATTACATGGGCAAGATAATGAGTACATTTCTTATCAAGCATTGTAGCCTCCTCCT